>NW_028189019.1:0-47500 GCF_054131305.1 Coturnix japonica | reverse complement strand
AAAGGTGTTCCTTCCCTCTCGGCCATCCCTAGGAATTGGAAAGGTGATGGGATATGGGGGGTGTGTTGGGGGGGGGGGGGGGGGATGTGGGACCGGTGGGGGGCAGCGCCCGGTGCCAGCTCTGCCCGCTCCCACGGCGGAGAATGCGGCGGATCGCGTTTCTTGGAGGTGCGTTGAAGAACAAAGCAGAAAAGTGGGGTTCCAACTTCTCCCGATCCCGGGTTTCCATCACAGCCAAAGAGTCAGATGTAAAATTTAACGGCCTTTTTTTTACATCCCGTGCTCCTGGTGTGGGGTTTCACTTTCAAGAGCACGGCTCCTATGTCGCAGCCGGTGCAGCCTTGGTTTGGAATTGCTTTCCATTAAGGATGGCGTAGAAAAGCGAAGTAAATGTTGATGAAGGGAATGAGACGGTTGTGTTACATGAGCGGTGCCTGTCTGCGGTGGAAGGGTTGTTTTTCCCCTTTATCCCTTCTAACCCCCCCCCCCCCCTCCTTCCCCTTCCACCCCCTGAGAAAATGGGCTGTAAAACTTGGGAAAGTTATATCTGCTTATCAGTGCAAACAGGAGGGGGGGAAGAAAAGAAGGGGTGGGGGGGGAAGGAAAAGATAAAAGGAAAAAGGGAAGGAAAATGAAAAAATAAAAGAAAATGAAGGGTAAAAGGAAAAGGGGGTGGTGGGGGTGGGGAGATGAGGAAGGAAAAAGAAGGTATAAAAGAAAGGAAAGCAAAGTTGAGCCGAGCTCCATCGTACGGAATAACGGAGCGGGGAGAAAGGAGTGCGGCCGGTGATGCTCGGGTGGAGAAGCGGAGACGCGGAGGGAACCGAGATAGAGGAGCAAAGCTCCGCAGATGTCGGTGTTTGAGGCCGATGGGAACGCGGTGCTCCTCGGGTTGGAGCGCAGGTTGGAGCTGAGAGCAATAAAAGTGTGAAATTGGGAATAGTGGGAGTTTATAGGGCTGGAAGTTCCCCGTGAGGGTTCGGATCCTGCGGGGATGGTGTTTTTGGGACGGATAGGTTGATGTTGTGCTGTGGATTGTGGGGGCTTTGCCCATCTTGGACTTCTTAGCGAGTTTCTGGGCGAGATGTGTATTTCGATGGCAGGAATAGCGTTGTCCCATTGCTCGGGACATGGGTCGGTCCGAGCGTTGTCAGCCAGGAGAGACAAAGTCCGAGGTATAAAACCCATTGCAACGAAGGAAATGCGTCCCTTGAAGCGTCGCTTTGCAAAGATATCGCTTTTCCTTTGTCCGCTGTGTTCAATATGTTGTGTTTTAAGTGTGAAAAAAGAAATAGCTGCTGGTTTGGTTGAATGCGATGTTGGACGGAGCGCGGCTGTTTTCCTTGCAGGTCGAATACAGCAGAGCGGAAAAACATAATGAGCGAGTTGGGAAAAGAAAAGAAGGGTAAGGGAAGGAGGAAAAAAGCGGAAGAAACTCGTATACAATACTGCAAATTAATTTTTCAACAGGGACGATGTTGATTACTGGTGCTTTGTAACCGTAATTATTTGATATTAGCGCTGTGATAATTGAATTATTTAAAGGATTCATTACACGTATGATGAGTTTGCCTTCTCCGCATTGAGTGTCTGCAGATTTCCTTCCCTTCCTTCTAACAGCGTGCAAGACACCGAACAATATCTATTCTCTGTATATTAAGATTGATTTTATTTAGGAGCGACCACCCCCATGGCGAGAAAGAGAAGAACGTAAAGTTAATATATGTTTAGCGACCCAACTCCAGAAACGCAATAAAAGTTAAAAATCTCCCCTATGGTTTTTTAATTATGATATTAGATCAGGAAGAAAGACGGGAGGGGAGGGGGGGGATTTATCACTCCGACTGTTTGGTGCGGTTCTACCCGGCTTAGTTGTTTTTATGTAAAAAACATGGGTAGTCAAAAAGGCTCCATGCTGTTCGCCTTCATCTCTCTCCCCGCGAAATACCGCCGGCTTTGCTGCTTAATGCTCGTGCTATTTCTGATGCCGTTATCGGGGTGAAATATCAGAGATGTTACGATATGCTACGTTGCGTCATATTTTCCCGTCTAATGCTCGTCTCCCAGCAGGTGGAATTTTAAAACCCGGAGGCTTTTTTGCTCTCCTATGTGTGTGTGTGTGTACGAGAGCAGAGCCTGCGGATCAACTTTTATCCCTCTTGCTGCTGGGAATGACTTTGGGGTGGTTTTACGAAGCATCACCCCATGCGAAGAGATGGATCCGGGGTTGGGGGTTGAGGTGGGGGCTGTGGGGAGATGGGGCTGATCTGATCAGCTTTCCTTTTTTTAACAGCAGGGACCGGGCTGTGCTTTGGTTTCCTCCCCTTCCAATGCAAACAGAAATGAATGATAAATAAAGGTGGGGGGTGTGGGGGGGAAGCTCCCACTCTCCCGCTTTACGTCTATATTTGCTCCGCTGGATGCTTTTTTTTTAATGGGGGGTTGCACGATGGGTCTTGAAGTCTCAGCGCTTCCCAGCGAGATGCACCCGCTGCAAAATAACTGGGGCCGATGGGGGGTGAGGGGGGGTGGGAGAGGCGTCCCCGACAGCAAATGTCCCCGCTCAAGGTTGTTGTCGGAAGGTGTCTGGCTGTCTGGCT
The DNA here is from genome assembly GCF_054131305.1 of Coturnix japonica. Classification (NCBI taxonomy): domain Eukaryota; kingdom Metazoa; phylum Chordata; class Aves; order Galliformes; family Phasianidae; genus Coturnix; species Coturnix japonica. The sequence continues at coordinate 44,900 of NW_028189019.1, read as the reverse complement.
CGGGATTTGCATAGGTACGGGCCGTGCAAACAGCAGCTCGGAGGGAGGGGTGGGGGCAAGCAGCAGACGGGACATTGCCCCCAGCTCCTTTATTTCAAGCCTCGGGTTGCGGGCAGGTTTGGGACTGGGTTGAGCTGGAGATGCTCTCGCCAGGCCAAAGAGATCGCGGTGCAGCTCGGGTTGGAATCCATCGCCTAAAGCGGCACCGTTCTCCTCCCCTTCATCCCCCCCACCCCGTGAATTTCGTGGGGTTATTGTCTTATTTGAGGGCACCAGGCTCTTCCTAACACCTTGTGCTCGCTTCCAAGCTCTCTGGTGTGCAACCGGAGCAGCCAGACAATAGGATCTGCAGACACAACTTGGAGCTTGCAACTATAGTTATCTATGCTAATTACAGGGTGTCTGACAGAAACATAATAAATGTAAAGGGAGAAGGATAGAAATATGTTTCTCCAGGCGGTATACAGTTCGCCTCTCTGGGTTCAGGCTTGTTTTCTCGCTCTTCTTTTCATTTTCTTCGCTGGGGATTTTTTTTCCCCTTCCCTTGACCCGCATTGCATTATCACACCCAAAACCGAGCTAACCTGGAATGCCTCAGCGTGAGGCTTCGCTGCTGCTCGGGAACATCTGCAGAGACGGCTTCATCTGGGGGAGACCTGAAATTTGGGGGGGAAAAATAAAGGGCACCGTGGCACACTTAAAGAAATTGTTCAGAGCTTTAATTGCACCTCGGAATTTATTGTCTATTACCCGTACCTCCAACACTGGAGAGACAGGAATTCTTAGCAACAGACAGAGGGGGGGTTGGGGGGGTGGGTTGGTGGAGGGGGGAAGCACTTAAGCAGGTAGAAAACTCCTGCAGTGGGGTTTGAAGCGAGAGCTGAATGTCTCCGTCTCTCACGTTGGGTCGGATTTGAGGTTTTCGCGTCGGTGTGAGGCGATAAGAGAGCGAGTTCCTCCTCTCTGTTGTTGGCCCGAAGAGCTTTTCCTCTGTGAGATCTCGTAAGGAGGGCTGAATAAATATGATTTTCGAATAGCCGAAGAATTTAGCAGGGGGGGGGGGGGGGGAGGGGGGCATAGAAGGGGGGGAGAGTGGGAGAGGCAGAGCCCGGAGCCTGCAGTTACTCTGCAGCAGGAAGAACGGGTGGTATCTGGCCTGAAATTAATCTTTCCCCATATTTATTTACTTTAAAAGACAATCCTGGAATAAATAGAGGCATCTGGAGGACCAAGAAATATTTTTGCTGGCCTCTTCAGAGAGTCTGCTTTGGATTCACGCTGTCTATTGTGTGCGATTCCCCCCCCCCCCCCCCCCTCCCCTTTATTTATTTATTTTTTTTAATAGCAGAAAAGGAACAAAAGAAAGAGAGAAAGAACTTGGTCTGGCAGAAGTGAAGAGGAAGGGAGTGGGGAAAGGACAAAGCGGGGGGAAGAAGGGAACTTCGGAGCTGCTGAGGGCTGAGATGCAGAGGGAAGTTGGCTGCAGCTGACTTCGCTTTCTCGCACGGAGCGATCGGAGCTCAGCACCGCCCTTCCCAGCTCCGCACGGCCGGAGGTGTTCTGGGGGGGGGGGGGGGGGGAGATAAGGGAGGGGGGGATGGGAATGGGGGGTCGGAGCGGCGAGAAAACAGCGATTTTTTTTTGTTATTCCGACCTTGACAGTGTTAATTGAACACGGGGGATGAGGCTGAGCTCTTTTTTTTTTCCTTCTCTCCTTTTCTCTCCCCCCCCCCCGCCCTCCCCACCTCCCCCCCCCTTCACCCCGTGTCTGTATCTGTGTCTCTGTGTCTGTGTGTGTCTGCTCGGAGGCTCCATTTGTCTGTCTGTCTGTCCGTCCTCCCGTGTGTCCGTCCGCCTGTCGGTGCCCGCTCGGCCCCCAGCGCAGCCCCCGGCGTTCAAGCTCCTCGTTGCCCTGAACGGGCGAGCAACGCTCGGCCCCTGCGGGATGCAGCTGCGGGGAAGCCGGGCCTGCAGCTCCAGCACTCCCCCCGCCGACACTCTGTTGCTGGGGGCTGCGGGCTCTCTTTTCCCCACCACCACTTTTCCACCCTCCCAACCTCCCCCCTCCACCACCCCCCCACAAGAAAAAAAAAAAGAGATAATTTAAAAGCAAGAAAATCCAAGAAATCAGTGTCACCTCATCGCTGTAAGCTCTCCAATAGGGTTTTATTCTCCCTCCCCTCTTCTGGATTTATTTTATTAGGATTATTATATATATATATATATATATTCTTTTGGTCTCCTCTCCTTCCAATCAGGGAAGAATCGCTCAAAGCGAAAGCAAAAAGGTTTGGAAGGGAGAGGAAAGGGATGCACTGCGCTGAGCACACAGCATTGCCCGGGAGCGGGCGGACATGGCAAGGAGCATTCAGCCCCGAAAAGGTGTCAGAAGTCAATGGCTCAGACAAAGGCTTCGTCTTCTATAACCTCCTCATTTGCCAGGAGAGACTCTTTCTTAATCCATTTTTCCTTCCTCCACCGGGAAATAAAAGAAATATAAGATAGGACTCCTACGGCTCGTGGGCTGCTAGCGTTAGTTTTGCTCCGTGCCACCAAGTTCCTTCCCCCTGCAGATTGAAAAGAGGAGGTGAGAGAGGCAAAGCTGTGAGTCTACCCGGAAAGGGACCCGGTGGTTCACCGTCATTTCGAGAAGCGATCATCTCCCCTCCAAGAGGGAAATCGGAGCTTTTGCGGAGCACAAACGCTGCGAGATATAACCTTGCAAGAGCCGAAGGCGATGGCAAAGCGTGCTGCAAATGCGGTGCGGATCTTTGCTCGTGCTTCTGGCCAGGAGGAATGCTCGGGATCCCGCTGCTCTGAGCGGACTTTGATTCTCGTAACTTTGAGCTCAGCCACGAGGGATGGCTTCGGATCGAGAGGAGAGAGGATGGAGTGTTTTGCGGGGGGTTCGAGTTCGTGCTTTGGGATTCCGCAGCACAGAGGGGGGAGAGGAGGCTGCGTTAACCCCGCGTCTGTAGTTTGCTGTAAGGTGAAGTGTCTCCATCTCCTTCTCGCACTGCTCGGTGCAATCCCCGAACGGATGGGGGGTGTTTGTACGGCAATCGCGATCGTTTCACGCGTGTGTTTGCGGGTGTGGGAGCGTGTGAGGGAGCCCACGGCGATGCGGGGAGCGAAACGCTCCGTGCAATGGAGGTTCCCGTGTAAATAAAAGAAATCTTCACCAAGATATGTTCGCCTTTGTGTGCCACCACCAAAACTCCCCATCCACGACTCATTCCGTGACCTTGCCTGCTCGAATGAAGGCTCCAAAAACTGCTGCTCTTCATTAAGGGTTGCGTTGCTTGGGTAATTTCTGCTCGTTTTGCGGTTCGTCTGTGGTATATTCTGACATATTTCTCCCCTGGAAAACGTCCCCACTGACTCTCAGTGCTCCTCTCCCCCCTCCGTGCTCAGCCCTTTCTCTCTCCTTCTCCCTCTGCCTCTTTCTCTTCCCCCTCTCTCCCCTTCTGCACATACACACAACCCTTCTTTGTAAGGATTCGCCCAGATATGCCACCAATTTGGGAAAGCCAGGCTGCTTTCACGTCACTCCCTGCATCTCAGCACCTTCGCACCGTAACTCTGTTTTAAAATGGGAATAGATCAAAGAACGATGAGCACAGATATACTTGTATATAGATACGGTTGTTTTGTGTTTTTTTTTTTCTTTCCTTGCCAACATAAAAGTAACCGTCATTGGAGAGCTGTGATTGACAGATAAATTGGTCTCGATAAAGGCCAAAGAAGACAGTCTGCTCCCGCAGGAATATTTCCCTTTAAGGGCTCCCATAAAGCAGGGGGCTCGGAACGGAACAAGGGATAAATTCTGCGGCTGAGCGAGTGGATGACTTTCCTCCTCGAATTTGGCAAACCACGAATCCCTCCCCAAACATCCCTCCCGTCGGGGTTTTGTTTCCGAGCCTTCCTTGTGTTCTCCGAGGGGGAAACCCCACTTCCAGGGGCAGCGCGATGCAGTGAAGGGCAGCGTTTAGTGTTGGTTCAGCTGAGGTTCGTGACTTTGGGGGGGTCCGGTTGGACTCTCCTGGCAGCCCCACTCCCCTCCTGTCTGTCTCCGGATCTGCTGGCTTCACTCACGCTCTGATTTCTCCCCCCCCTCTCCCTTTTAGACTTGCTGAGAAAAGGAAAGAGCGAGAAATGGAATGCGATTCTGTCCCGGGGGTGCGTGGGATCCGCGCTGGGCAACGCCGCACAATTGGGGACACTCTGCCCTCCCGGTGTCTCTCTGTCCCTGGGGGGGGGGACAGGGGGACGGGGACCACCGCATCTCTCTGATCCCCCCACTTTTTCTCCCTCTTGCAAACGTTGCCCGTTTCCTTCTCTTTCCCCACCGCGTCACCCCAAGCCCTATAAAACCCGAGGTGATTAATAGCCCTGGGGAGCCCGGACAATCAGGCTTATGATTTTGTGTGTGTGTGTGTGTTGTTTGGATTCCTTATAAAAAGAAAGAAAAAAAAAAAAAGGGAAAAGTAAAAAGAAAAAGAAGAGGAAAGAAAGAGAGAAAGAGGGATCCTTTTTTTTTGGTGGATATATTTCCTTTCTCTTTCTTTCTTTGCAGAGAAATCGCCCAACTCCATTCTTTCAGCCCCCCAATGGGCGTAAGCCACGTACCTACCTGTCTATGCTTACAAAGGAAAGCTTATCCTCCCAACACGCAGTCAGGGCATCCCCGAGTTGTTTGCTTTCTTTTCTTTTTATTAACCGAAAAGGGATGGGGGGGAAAAAAAAGCAGCAAAAATATCCTCCCAAACAAACAACCCAACAACAACACCGCACTCAGAAATGAAACCCGGAGAGGCACAAGAAATAGGAGCGCAGCGCCGTGCTCAGCACCCCGCTCTTCTCTCATCTCTCCGCCGCTTTCAAACCCCGTCAGCCCGGCACGAACTCTCAGCCTCGCAGTTTTATTTAACGAACGACACGTTTATGAACAATCAAACGATCCTCGTAAAAATTTTATTGAAGGGCATAAAAACATCCCCGGCCGGCCGTTCTCTAACCGAAGAACGCGGCTCTTTCAGCTCCAGGGGCTGCTGTCTGTCCGTCTGTCTGTCCGTCCCCCCCCCGCTTCCCCCTCTTCTTATTTTTTTGGGTGCTGGTGGTGTTATGATTTCCCCTTCCTCTTTTCAGAGGCGCTCCTCACATCCTTGTAAGTGCTTCCCCCTCCCCCCCCTCAACCTTCCGGAAGACCCTTTTATTTTATTATTATTATTATTACCGAGAGCAGGAATAGATGTGCAACCCCCCCCCCTCCCTCCCCCCCAATCCGAGATCTCTCAGACATCGCCGCTTTAAAAAAAATAAAAAGCCAAAAAAAAAAAAAAAAAGAGGAAAATATATTAAAAAATAATAATAATAAGGCAAAAAATATATATATATCGATGAGAAAAGGTCCACGTGCCATCGGGCTGAGCGCTCCAACCCCAACGAGGGGCTGCGGGACCCCCAACTCCGGGACACTTCTCCCCCCTTTCCCTTTCCTCCCCATCTCCCACCTCCCTCCAGTCTCTCGCAGCTCCAGAAGCCGCAGGATCGGAGGACAGAGACAAATTACGTCAGGAAATAGTTCCTGCTCTCCCTTCCCCCGCTGCCTTCCAGCTCCCCGGCCCCGGCCCCGCTGTGCCCGGCCCGGGGCTGCTCAGCCCCCGCCTCCCCCGCTCCGACGGCTCCGGAGCTTTGAGCGAAGGGCAGCGGTTCGCCCGGGCGCTATTAAAAAAAGACCTGCGGATTGATCCACGCTATATTTTTGGGTAAATACAATCACGTGAGGGCTGGCAGCCAATGGCAAACTGGGAAAGGCTGAAAAAATAATTACCTGCCCTGATTGTTCTATGAGAAGATAAAAAGTACACATACAGTTCATACAATAATCTTATGAATGTAAAAGAGGGGGAACCATGTCGGCTTCTGGCCCCATAAGCAACTACTATGTAGACTCCTTGATAAGCCACGAAAACGAAGAGCTCTTGGCCTCCAGGTTCCCCACCACTGCCTCCCACCCGGCTGCTGCCAGACCTTCAGGATTAGTCCCGGACTGTGCCGACTTTCCTTCGTGCAGTTTCGCCCCCAAGCCGGCCGTTTTTACAACCTCCTGGGCTCCCGTCCATTCCCAGTCGTCCGTGGGCTACCACCACCCGTACGGCCCCCAAGCTCCCGTGGGGGCCGAGCCCAGGTACATGAGGACTTGGCTCGAGCCCCTCGCCGGGGCCGTCTCGTTCCCGGCCTTCGCTCCCGGTGCCGCCCGCCCCTACGGCCTCAAACCCGACGCCTTTGCCGGGAGACGAGCGGAGTGCGGCCCCGCGGACGGGCGCGGCTTCGCGGACTACATGTACGCGGCTCCCGGGGAGCTGAGAGACAGAGCAGCGCAGACAATTCCTTCCCCGGAGTCCGAAGCCATCGCTTCCAGCAAACACAAAGAAGAAAAGCACGAATTAGACCCTAGTAAGTCGAAGTCATTCTTGTTTACAACCGGGGAGGCATTACAGCTTCCAGGACCGTACTCAATAAAATGAAATTACCTTAGAGAGAGAGAGAGAGAGAGAGAGAGGGAGAGAGAGCCCGACCCTAAAACTCCAGATATGCGGGAAGATCTGGGGGTTTGAGAGTCCGCCTCGCACAGCCCGGCAGCGGAGAGCTGCACTTTTATCCGTGGGCTCTTCGGCTTATTTTATCATCAGCGTTATTACTATTATTATTATTATTATTTATTTATTATTATTTCCATTTATTTGTTTCTTTGCGAGGGGGTTGCTTGGGTTCATCACCTTCCGCTGAGGGGGTCTGAGGGTAGGAATTGGGAGGGGGAGATGAATTAAAGAAGGAAAGGCAGAGGGAAGTGCGTGTGTTGGGGTAAAGGGGGGATAAAGCTCCTCTCTTTGCACTGGTTTCCACTCCCAACGCGGGAGGACGGGGTTGGAGCTGTGTCCCCCTCAGGATGGAGGGGAACATGTTGCTGTTAAGGGGGTGGGGTTGGGGGGGTTGGGAGGGGATGGAAGAACTGCTGAGGTGCCTTTTAGATGAAAGGAAACGGGGATGAAATAAAAAAAAAAAAAGAAAAAAGAAAAAAGAGGAAGCTCTTTTATCTGTCTGAAAAATCAAGAGGAGCTGCTGCACCCTTGCAATTGTTCCTAAAATACCCTTAGCACGTGGGAATAAAGGAAAAGGTGGGTACCCCCGAGGGGGGGGGGGGGGAGGGGGGAGAGAGATGAAGGGGGAAGGAGAGAAGAGGAAAATTGGTGAAGAGATGGCACCCAGTGAGTGGGGAGGGAGGTGGGGGGCACGGGGCAGCAGGCGCAGGACATCAGGACATTGGACCATACACTTGAAGAACCTTCTGCAGCTCCTGAGAGGGAGGGAGGGGAAAAAAAACATCCCCCAGCAAACCTTGAACACGGTGTATGTGTGTGTATGTAGGGGGGAGATGGACAAGCGTTAGGGTCAGGTAACCCCCGGCACCTCTATCCCCAATAGAGGGGAGCCGGCGCTGCCCCAAACCCTGCAGGACTCCGGGCTGTGGGTCTGGGGGTGATGATGGTGATGTCTGTGTGTGTTTGTGATGGTGGGGGGCTGGGGGGTGAGGAGGGGAAAGACAAGAGGATGCTCCGTGTGTGACTGCACCTCCCGGCCTAACTTTGGGTTGAAAAAAGGCGATTTCCTTGAGCCGAGCCGGTTGTCAGCCTCAGGCAGCACCTTTGTGCCTACGGAGCTCGGAGTGAAGGTGGAAATGCACTCACACCTCCGTTTATCAACCCCCCCACCTCCTCAGCACCATCACCCCTCGATACAGTTAAAATCGGAAGGGGGAAAAGTAAAAGCAGGGATATGGGAAGGCGGGGAGGGGGGGACGACACGCATGGATTTTAGCTGGAAGGTTAAGGAAAGGAAAAGCGAAGGGAAACGGGCACGGAAAGGGAGGAAAGCTTTTCCTCCCCGCAACGTGCGGGGTCCTGGGGGCGAGGAAAGAGCCGCTGGGACATCTCGGGTGTCACCTCCGAGATATGGCAGAAATAAACGGCACTTTTCAGGTCCTCCAGAGCTTCCAGGGAAAGCAGAGCAGAGCTGAGGCTGTAAAAAGAGTTTATGGGCCTATGAAATGGTGGGAATTTTGACTTTTTATGACTACGTCCTTAGATTACAGCGAGCAGCAAGTCGGGTGGGTCATCATTATTATTATTTGAAAACCCATCGCTGCGGGTTTTATGCGCCGAAACTTTTCCTTTATTTGCTTTTATCCCCCCCCTTTCTTTTCAATGTGAGAACGGCGGCAAAAGGAAAGGAAATGGCCCCTCCAAAATAAACAGCTTAAACTCTCTCTAGCGAAGGTCGCTCGGAATATATTTAGGTGAGGTCTGCTGATGAAGCAGGTCTCTTTCAGCATTAACGTGGGCCTGGGGGGGAGGTTATGTGTGTGTGGGGAGGGGGGGGATATAGAAAGGCAGCGGTTTGCATTGCTTTGTAACACCCCCCCCCCATCACCCAACCTCCCCCCCTTCCAAAACACACAACGCACACCGAAAAAAATATCTTCTTTCTCAGACAACCCCGTCGCAAATTGGATTCATGCGCGTTCTACGAGGAAGAAAAGATGTCCGTATACAAAGTATCAGACCCTGGAACTGGAAAAAGAGTTTTTATTCAATATGTACCTCACAAGGGACCGGAGGTACGAAGTAGCCCGAGTCCTTAACCTCACTGAACGCCAAGTCAAAATCTGGTTTCAGAACAGGCGAATGAAAATGAAGAAAATGAATAAAGAGAAAAGCGATAAGGAACAGCAATGAATGTCGTGCGAGGAGAGAAACGAGGGCGGAAAATAAAAGGAGAGAGAAAGAGAGAGGAAGGCAAAAAACAAAAAAAAAAAAAAAAGGAGAAAAAATAACACAAAAAAAAGGCAAAATAAGGCAAAAAAGGCAAAAAAAAAGCTGATTTTTTTGGGGGGGGTGGGGGGGGTCTGAAGTGATTCTGCCGTTGGATGCGCGGATGGATGTTTAGCTGTAGAGGAAAACGCCGTTTTGGGACTCGAGGCTTTTCTAACACGCAACCGAATAAAGGAGAAAGATGCTGTTGTGGGGGGGGATGGGGGGGGGCTGTTTTCCTTTCTTCTCCCCCCCCCCCCCCCCCGCTTCCTTTTGTATTTTATTTTTGGTGTGTGTGTCCTCGGAAAAACAACCCCAAGAAGTACTTGAATTTCTTATTATTAATAATAATATTTTCTTTTTATTATTATTATTATTTTTTCTTTTTTTTTTAGTATTTTATTTCCTAAGTTAAACGGATGCGGTATTTTTTTTTTTTCTTTCGTGGTTCCGCGAGCGAAATATTTTGTATTAAAAAAAAAAGAAAAACCCCAAACAAAGAGGAAAAAACAACAACAAAAAAGAGAGAGGAAACAGAAAGCAAAGAGACCAGAGGGAATGCGGCTCCATGATGTCCTGTCACGGTGGTGAACGTTTCTGCTGTACCCATTTGTGTGTTTCATTCTCGTCTCACGGCCGTTCTGTAATATTTGTTCTGTTGGCTATTGTAGAGCAGCTCTGTAAATATACCGAACGTGGAGGGGTTGTAAGGGGAGGGGGGGGTGGGGGGGGTTGGAGAAGGGGGAGGAGGTGGGGGGGTTGCGGGGGGGGGAGGATAAATAAAAGGGGGTGTTGAAAAAAGAAAGAAAAAGGAGAAATAATAATCTATCTCGGTATGGAGATGGTCTTTTTCTTGCCGTGGGGAGAACACGGGCAGCCCACGGGTGGAGGGGAGTGGGGTTCGGTGCTTCCTTCTTCCCCCCCCCCCCCCCCCCCGCACCGCCCTATTTCACAGCCCCATAATAAAAGGCGCTGAGGTAAGGGTTCTCCGTGCCATCCATTTTTAGATGGGGATAATGAATTGTACTAATTTATGGCCCCCGGGGCAATCGAAGGATATGTTAAAAAAAAAAAAAAGAAGAAGAAGGAGTGTGTGTGTGTGTGTGTGTGTTGGGGGGGGGGGGGGGTGAAATGTGGGTGCTTGGATGAGAGGAGATGGCAGCTGCCGTCCGCTTGGGGGGCGAGGGGGTTTGGGGGGGGGGGAGATGTGCCATAGAGATGCGTGTTTGGTTTAAGGTGGGGAAGTGCTGCAGGGTGGAGGGGGGTAAAGGGGAAGGGGTGAAATCCAACAGACCTCTTATCCATAATGATAACGTTGATAATGGGATAGAAGGGCTGGGGTGAAAAGGGAAGAGAGAAAGAGAGAGGAAGGGTGCAGTGATAGGGGGGTTATGTGGATGGGGGTACGTTGATAAGGGTTGTTATTGATAGGGGTGGATTGATAGGGGGACATTAATAGGGTAGGAGGTAAATGAAGAGGGAGATAAATTAATAGGGGGGTAAAGAAGTGATGGGGGGGAGTGTGGAAGAAAGAAGGGGGTGAAGAAATAGAGGGATAAATGAATGAGTGGTGGAGATGCTGCATGGTGAAAATTGAGGGTGAAATAAAAAGGCAGAGACCCCCCCCCTAATTCAACCCCAACCCGGCCCTCTATGGAATGGCGAATTTAAAGAAATAAAATAGAAGATAAAATAAAACGAGGAGAAATGGGGGAATCAAAGGCTGTTTGGGTGCGGGATGGTGAAAGCGGAGTTGCGGGGGAGGGAAAGAATTGCGGAGCCCCCGGGATTCATCCGCTGCTTCGGGCGCTTTTCCGGGCTGCTGAAAGAGGAAGGAGAGTCGGGAGGTTGGATAAAAAACGAGCAGCGAGGGATGTTTAATCATAAAAACTTGTTATAGGTCCCTTTCTTTAATGAAATGAGTGGAGCGGCGTTTTAATCTTCCTAATCAAAAGCAGATCGGGGCAGCGAGACACGCTTGTCGCCCTCGTCCCGGTTCCTCTGAAATAATCATATTAATAATAATAGTAATAATAATAATAATAATAAAAGAAGAAATCTGGAAGCGATTACTTCTGCCGATCTCATAAAATATCGCTCTTTCATATTTCTTCCCGGCCCTGATTTGTGTCAGCGCGTTATAGAAGGACCCCCCCCCCCCCAATCTCTTCTCCCCCCTCCCCCCCATCCCTCTCTCATCGCCTTTTATTTCTTGTCGCCGTTTTGGGACAACGCTCCGCGGTGCGGAGAGGGGACATCCCCGGAGCGGGGGACGTTCGGAGCCCGTTTACAATCCCGGTTTTGTTCGGGCTCTGTTCGGAAAACCCTTCAGGAGCTCATTGGAGCGGTCAGGTTGGAAAACGTTTTAACGGAGGAGCAGATTTATGGTCCAAAAGGAGGGGGAAAAACAAGAACATGAAGGAGGAGGTGGTGGTGGTGAGGAGGGGGGGGGTTGGGGGGGATCTCTCGGCCTCGTGTCATTTCTTTATTACGGTTATCATTATTGTTATTGTTGTTATTTCCAACCCATCCCTGCTTCCCTGCCTGCCTTCATCCCGGTTCGGATAAAGGAGGAGATCAGCAGGTTCGAACCGCTCACCCATCTCCTGCTTGGAGAGCAGGGAGAGATCGCCCGGCTTTATCGTTATTAATTAAAGAGAAAATCCCAATTTATCGCTCGGACGGGACTTTGGAAGCACTTTCGGAGCCGGCTCTCTGGAGGGGCTTGTCAAAAGCGTTTAAGCGATGTTGAAAAGCCGTGATGTATGGAAGTTCATTTTGGTTCATTCAAACGGATCCCATCTCCTGCAGTCGTCGTTCCCCCCCCCCCCCCATCTCTTTCCCCCATACCCCCCCCCCGCTCTTTCCCTTTCGCCGCAGCCTCCTCTCAGCCCAGGTCCCATTAGGGCAGAGCAGGAGATGCCCCTTTGTCTGCACCGGGGCTTTCTTTTGTTGGTGGTGGGTTGGGTTGGGTTTAAAATCGTGCCGCAGTTTTAGTTCATGTGCAAGGCCCCCGCTCTCCTCACCCCAGTGCGGGGCTGCACCAGTTATAAAATGCCATTTGGCGCTGCTGGGAATTGGCGCAGCCATTGAATTTCTCCTCCACCGCAGCCCTCGCCTCCTCCAAGCGAGTTAAACCTCCCCCCCCCAACCCCAGCACCCCCCCAGCTACTGCTTAAAAGAAACCAGAATTATGCAGAGATGAGGATAAATAATAAGAATGGTGAAAAACAGAGAGAATGGAGCACGCTGTTTGCTTTCCCCTGGGGTGAGAAAATCCAAAGGATCGGGAGGTGCGAAAATACGGCTTTTTTTTTTTTTTTCTGTCGAAATTCACCCGTTTCTCTGCGACAACGAGAATTAAAAGAGCTCTGATTTGTAGCAAAACGCCTCGATTTGGGGCCAAAAGCTGCTATTTGCGGTCAAAACGTTGCCATTTTCGGCCTGAAAGCGGCGATTTCGGGGCCCAGCGTTCTGCTGTCGGCATGCGGAGGGGGGGTACGCAGGAATACATTGCCATAGTGGGGGGTGGGAGATGAGGGGGGGTTAAAAGGAGAGCTCTGCTTTCTAAATGGATGGGGGGGGTGGGGTGGGGAGGGAAGGATGCGCTGATGGCCGATGCGGATCTCTGCGCGGATGTATGGCGCAGATGCGCTTCTGTGCGGTTCTTTGCGTGCGTGAGAGGTTGGTGTGTGCCGGGTCGGGATGTGCCCTTTTGTAATGGGTCACAAAACCCGACGGGACCCTCCAGCTGTCCATAGGTACATTTCCGCAGCCAAAAAAATGCCGCTTTTACAGCTCTGTTTGTCTCCCTGCTATGCGGGGCTGAATAGGGGCGAACAAAACAGGACCCTAGATCTGGCTAGACGTCTGGCTTTAATTGCTTTATGGTTTAAATAAGGTGGGTGCTCTTCTCTTTGAAACCGGATTATTGGAATGTTTTGTCTACAAGCTACAAACAACAGACCCCCTCGGATGAGGAGGAGGTAAAAAAATAAAATAAACCCCCCCCCCTCCACATCCCTGCGCCTGGACTGATAAAAGGAGGAGGATGGAAGGGGGGGGGGGGGGGGTGGCACATCTGGTGGGTTTGTTGGACTCTGCGTGAGTGTCTACACATATTTGTGATGGTTTTTTTTTTCACCCCCTTTTTTAATTTAATGGGTGTAAACGGAAGGAGGGAGAAAAGAAGGGAAAGAAAAGGAAATATGAGTCCTTTTTTTCCTTCTCCCCCCCCCCACCCCCTAAAAAAAAACATCCTGCTTGCTTTCTGCTGTATCTATAAGGGCGATTCGCCGCCGTAGCGCATTGCAGAGCTCTCAGCTCTATCCCTCCGGTGTGTGATGGGGTCGTGGGGATAAAACACAGCCGGACCCCCCCCCCAACCCCTCTCCGTTTCCCCCCCCTCAATCCTGGGGCGCTGCGTCGGGGTGCGGCCGCGAGATGGCGCTGTTGCCCAATGTTAGCGAGGGGCCGAACGAGCCGCGGAGCGCCCCCAACCCGCGGCGTTCCTGCGTGGATCCCACCCGAGTGGGGGGTTGTGTGTAATGTATGTATATATATATATGGATGTATGTATGTGTGTGGGGCTGGGGGGGACACTGAGCTGCTCGACTTCACCCCTCACGACGTTAAAACAACCCATTTCCCCCTTCCCATTTCCCCCCTTACTCTGCTTTCCCCCTATTTCTCCCCCTCTGCCCTCTCCCCATTCTGCCCCTTTCCCCATTGCCCCCCAACCCTCCTTATTCCTCCCTCCCCCCTCTTTATTTATACGCCTTAACGCAGAGCTCAGGGCTGACATCTGACGGTGCAGGGAGCGCATAAAAATGCTGGCAATGAAATTGCCTATTTCCAAGCTCGGTGCTTCTAGTGGGTTGGTTTTTTTTCCTCCCTTCTCTCCTTTATTGACTCACATCACGTATCTCTCTCCAAAGCCTCTTCCTTTTTGGGGTGGGGAGGGAGCGAATGACATCTCGCAGTGAAGGTCAGGGCAGGGAGAAGGGGAGGGAGGGGGGTGGTGGGGGGGTTGGGGGGGATAAAATAAACTCCAATGTATACAATGGAATACCGAAAAGTCCGACACGGTCTCCCCCCCCCCCCCCAATCCATCCAGCTCACGCACCAGCAAAGCATTGCCCCACACCCATCCTTACATCCTAACGCAGCCAAAACAGTAGAGACAAAGAGCAGCACTTTCCCCAGACACTAAATGTCAAGATATTTCCCTTAAAATGAAGTAGGCAATCGCATACATCTTATTTCGTGCAGTCTGGGTTGGGGGGGGGGGAAGGAGGAGGGGGGGTGGGTCCTTTCTTTCACAGACACTGAAGGCGAACATCTATTTCCCAGCCTAGGTGTGATCCCGGCTGCTGTAATGCACCTTTGCTCGCTGGGTTTGGGATAAAGGTCTGAAAAGATGCCCCTTTTCTTCCCCATTTCAACCCAAATCGGACAACTTCTTTCTCACCCCCCCCACCCCCCCTTCCTTTTACTCTCCCGTCCTTTTATTTGCTGCTCTTATCTCATGGGCAGGCAGCGGGGTTTTATAAATAGAGATGCTATCGATTAGAGGAGGAAAATGGTTACCTCGGCTATTAGCTGTTAATTAAGGAGCCTCCGTCCCTGAGTATCGTGTTGTCCCGGGTTTGGGGGTCTCTCCGTTGGGGAAGGGGGGACCTGGAGTGGAGGGGGGGGGGGGGTTGGGGGTGGAGGTTGGCGAAATGAACGTGGTCATTGTGCCGCCCTTGGGAGCGTTCGGGGATGGAGAGCGTTTCCTCGCAGTGAACGAAGCTCGATTTGGGCGAATATTTCCACAACAGGAGGTGGGGGGTGGGGAAAGGCGGGGGGGGGGGGGTTGGAAAAGAAAGCCCAACAAACACACCGTTGTGCTGCACCGCTCATTGTTTGCCCACGGGGGTGGCCCAGCCCCGACCCACGGAACCATTTCCGAAAGCACCAAACGAACCTCTGGTTCCGAAAGCCTCGTAAAGATGGAAAGGCGGCTGCCTACGCATCTGATCCAAGTGGGGAAGGAAAAGGGGGATGAAGGGGGGGGTCTGCACCCATTCAACTCCATCTCAGCAGAGGTTCGGGCCGCTCAAGAGAAGAAAAAACGCGAAGGAAATGACCTTTGCTGGGAAGAAAAGCACCTAAAAACCATCTCCGAGGCGGTGGGTTCTGCCTCCGCACCCGGATTAATCTCTCATATTCACACCCCCCCCCCCCAGCACACACACTCTCCCCATCCCCCCCCCCCATATAACACAGACTCTGAGGCTGCTGATTTGGGTGGAAGAACGTGAAGGAAACGCTGAAGGTTTGTACAGAGGGGAGCACTGAGAGCACGGACACGCGTGGGGTGTTTTGGCGACTCGGGACCCTCCATTGCAAAGAGTCTCTCCCTCTCCCCCCTCCCCTTCTATCCCCCTCCCCACCCGCCTCCCACCGACCCCACCTCGAGTAATTAAGTCGAATCCCGATGGTTGGAGGTGAATATTTCTTTTTTTTTTTGTTGTTTTTTTAATGAGCCGAATTCCTTCGTGCCATCGTAAAAAAACCGAAGAGTCCGAAAGTGAGAGAGACTGCGGTGCAGAAGAAATACAAGCAAAGGGAAGAGGGGAACTGCCAACAAAACGGGACATATAGAAACAAAATACTCCCCCCCCACACGTTAAAATCACCCTAAAGAGCCCAAAATGTCCATGGAGGGGGTGGGGGGGGGGGGGTCTTTTCTACAGGCTAAAGGCACAAAAGGAGCTCAGCGTTCCCTGCCTCACTTCTCCTCTCTTTAACCCGAAGTCTCTCACTCTGAGCTCCGGATTTACTTGATTGGAGCTTCAATGTTATTCCCAGCCGTTTGGTTTCGAAAGGAAAGGGAAGGAAATAGGGGGGGGATAAATAATAAAAATTAATAATAATAATAATGAAAAATAACTGCCCGCAACGTTGTGCCTTTATTTTCTGGAAGGAAGGGCAGCACGAAGCAGCCAATCAATAAGGAGAAGCGTCCCTCGCTCGCTCGCTGCCTCTCTTTGGCTTTTGTTTGCTTGTTTGATTCCGATCTGCCAAGCGCCGCCACAATAACAACAACACGCGAGCACCCCACATAAAATAAGGGGGGGGGAGATGGGGGGGAATGGGGGGGGGATGGGGGGGCGAATCATCATCAAAAGCAAAGAATAAAAGCAAAGGATGGAGGAAAGGTGGGCGCAGCCACTCTGCACCCCCACTGCCCCCCCCCCCTTTCACCCCTCCTATTGGGAGCTGACACACAGAGGGACCCCCACCCCCCCTCGCAGCCCCCCCCCTTTCAAATAGCACACAATGACAACAACGTCGCCACCAGGAGCCCCCTACATCCCCCCCCCTCCCCCGCCCCGTGTAGGTTCTCTATAGGCAGGGTACCCACGAAGGAGGGGGGGTAGAGTTCAGCCAGGAGCTCACCCCCTATTTTGGGGGTGGGTTGGGGGTGATGGGGGGGGGCGGGATGAAGGTGGTGGTGGGGGGGGCGATGGGTTCCCTTTACCTGTTGAGGTTACCTAGGCTGACCTCCCAGCGCATGCATTTGCTGCCATCAGTGAAGAGGCTGCTGCTGGGAAAAAAAAAGAAAGAAGAAAAAAAAAGAAAAAAAAAGAATATATATATATATATAAATATAAAATAGGGGTTTTGAAGGGGGGGGGTGTGAGGAGGGGGGGGTGTGAGAAGGGGGCAGGGGGGTGGATATCAATGCGCACCTTTCCTCACCCTCCTCCAGTCATTAGGTGGATGCCCCCCCCCCACCCCCCTGAAGGAGGGCTCTAAGCGTGCCCCCCCCCCCCCCTTCCTCCTCACTCCCCCCCCCTTCGGGCTCTCACCCCCCTTCCCCCCTCCCCCCCCATATTCCCCCTCCCCAACCCCCCCCCAGCATCACCCGGGAGCCCCCCAAATCGCTGTCATTCCCCCCTCGCAGCCTGTCTCAGTGTGGCGGGAGTGATGTGTACATATCGCGTGTGAGAGAGAGAGGAAAAAAAAAAGCCGGGGGGGGGGGGAGGTTGGGGGGGCGGGAGGGGAAGGGGGGTGGGGGGGCAGAGAGAGAGAGAGAGAGAGAGAGAGGAGGAAAGAAGGGAGAAAAAAAAAAGCCACACCGCCGGGATTTTGAGGAATTTGCCTGTGGTGTTAAAGGGAAGGAGCAGAGTTAAGAGAGAAATTGAGAGAGAGAGAGAGAGAGAGAGAGCTCTACCTACCGACAGATTACAAGAGAAGTCAAGAGCACCGGGAACGCACCGTTGCGGTCGCACAGAGGCAACCATGAGACGCCTTTGAGATCGCCTTTAAAACATAAAAATATAAGCAAAAAAAAAAAAATATAAGCAAAAAAAATATAGGAGCAAATATATATATATGAGCAAAAAAATAGAAGCAAAAAATAAGCAAAAAAATAAGAAAAAATAAGGAAAAAATTAAGCAAAAAATATAGGAGCGAAAAGATATAGAAGCGAAAAGATATAGAGGCAAAAAAAATATTGAGGCAAAAAAATATAGAAGCAAAAAAATAAGCAAAAAATAGAAGCAAATAATAAGCAAAAAAAATAGAAGAAAAAAATAGAAGCAAAAAAAAATAAGCCAAAAATAAGGAAAAAAAAATAAAAGCCACTTTATATATATATATATATATATAAGAGAACCAAAAACAACAACAACAACAACAAAAAAGCCGGACTGGAGAAAGAAACAGTCCGAGGATCCTCAGCTTTCATCCAGAATTAAAGCCGTCTTTTTTTTTTTTTTAAATCTTTTTTTAATTATTTTTAAATCTTTTTTCCTGATTTTTTTTTTTCCAATCCTTCTTTTTTTTGATTCTTTTTTCTTCTTAATTTTTGCATGAGAGGGTCATGAGTTCCTACTTTGTAAACCCTCTTTTTTCCAAGTACAAAGGCGGCGAATCGCTGGAACCAACTTACTACGACTGCAGATTTCCACAGAGTGTTAGCAGGAGCCATGCTCTCGTTTACGGTCCGGGCACAACAGCACCCACCTTCCAGCACCCATCACATCACGTCCAAGAGTTCTTTCACCACGGAACCTCCAGCATCTCCAACTCTGGATACCAACAAAACCCGTGCGCCTTGGCGTGTCACGGAGACGCTTCTAAGTTCTATGGATATGAAGCTCTGCCGAGGCAATCGCTTTATGGTGCTCAGCAAGAGACGACTGTTGTACAATATCCTGACTGTAAATCGTCTTCCAACAGTAACTCTAGCGAGGGACAAGGGCATTTAAATCAAAATTCGTCTCCCAGTCTCATGTTCCCATGGATGAGACCTCACGGTTAGGACCTTTTTTTCCTCCTCCTTAAATGTTTTCCTTGCTTTTATTCCTCTCTTTCTCTCCCCCCCTCTCCCTCCCTCCCCTCTCCCTCCGTCTGTCTGTCTGTCTGTTATATATATGTATGCGTAGACAGCCACAAACTTGTGTCTATGTATCTCCACACGCCCGCATGCATATATATACACCGAGAGAAATGAATAGTAAGAAGCGTAGAGGTAAAAAATATCGAAGGGATGGGCAGTTTTGTGCTTAACGTTGCTTCGTTTTAGGGAGACCTTTGAAAGCAAAAGAGGCAGCAGTTGCTGGAGAGCCAGCAAGGTGATTCCCTGCAAAGGGCTTAAATCACCACCAAGTAAAAGTTTGGGGTTATTTTTTTTATTGCTTTGCCTTGAGGATAGGCAATAAGATACAGCTCCCACGAGGTTATTTGCATGTTGATAATGCACTGCTCTTTAAAATGTCATATCGCCTTTCATAACCGCTTGGAGACGAAGCCTGAGAGGTGGGAACTTGTATGAGTATTGCTAATACTTTACATCTGTTTCTTAAAGCCTGGGGATAAAAGTTTGAAGCAGGAAGGGAAACTTAGCTCAGGGCTATTATGGGGTGGGGTGGAGGAGAGCATCGTAGCGCCCTGGGTTAAAGAATTAAAGGGGGGGGGGGGAAGGGGAGAGGTGAGGAGGGGGGGGTTTATTCCAAATTATTTGGGCTGAATGGAAGTTCGCTCATGTGAAGTCCGGATAATTGCACAGAAAGCGAAATACTTCAAAGTGCAAGTTTTTTTCTCTTCCCCCCCCCCCTTCCCCCCCCACCGAAGGACCAAGGCTGTCTCGAAGCCTGCTTTAATTCAAACCATGTGAAGGTTAGTGTTAATTTTTAAGGACAATCAGAGAGCCAAAGTTTTCCCCCCCTCCCTCCCCTCTTCCCCCTCTCCTCGCCCCAAACCCCTGCAAAAATCTATATATATATATATTAATAGGTGTATGTTTGTATTTCTTTAAAGGAAAGAATTAGAGAGGAGCTCCGAGAGGATGTGGCCCAGAGAGGCTGGAGAGGAAAACATGTTATTTATCTGAGCTTTGACCTAGGGGTAGTCTCAAGGATGCAATCATTTCCAGCCGTAGCATCGATATATATTTTAGCAAACATTGTTTTGCTGCTGAAGGAAAAGGCTGAGCGAAAGGAAGTGCTGGGGCTCAGCCTCACGAACCTCCGTCCTCCTCTTTTCTTTTTTGGCTCTGGCTGCATCCGAGTTGTTTTAAATGCAATCTCGGTGTTTGCACAGGGATAGCTGTCTGGTGGTGAGAGCCTGATGGACACAAGCGTAACCAAGAGGACGGGGAGAGGGGGGTCTATCTCAAAGCCCAATGCTCGGGGGGGTCCATAGGAGCGAAGAGCAGCACCCCGAGGCTCTGCTTCGGGAGAAGCATTGGGGAATGGAAAGCAGGGCTGGGAATTTGGGGGATAAAAAGGGGAAAGAGGGGAAGAAAGGAAAGCAAAAGGGCGGCAGGAGAAGGAGCGAGGCTGGGAGGCTTTCAGGAAGAACAAAGCATCTTTCATCGATAAAAATCCTTTTAATAACAACAATCATCATAATTAATACTATTATTATTTGAAATCGAGCTGCCTCACCCCGCAAAACAGAACCACCTTTCGAAGAAAAGGGAAACGTCTCCTTTGTGAATGAGTTTGACAGCACCATCCCTACAGCCACCCAGCAGAGCAAAATACCCCCCCAGGAGGAGGCACAGCCCCCATCCATCCCAGCACCCACACAGCAGCGAACCCCCCACCCTCCATCACCTACAGACTTTGGGTGCACAAAAGGCTCGGGGGGGTGGGGAGGGGGCTCTTTTAGGAAGAAGGGGGCATAGGTTCCATAGGAAAACGAAGAGGAGAGAGGGAAGGGGAGAGGCAGCTTAGAGGGGTGGGGGGAGAACCACGAAGTTATTTCTGTTTGTGCCCTACAGCTCCCGGAAGACGCAGTGGCAGACAAACTTACAGCCGGTACCAGACCCTGGAGTTAGAAAAGGAGTTCCTCTTCAACCCGTATTTGACACGGAAGCGACGGATTGAGGTCTCTCACGCCCTGGGACTGACCGAGAGACAAGTGAAGATCTGGTTCCAGAACAGGAGGATGAAGTGGAAAAAAGAAAACAACAAAGATAAGCTGCCGGGGGCCAGAGACGAGGAGAAAACGGAAGAAGAAGGGAATGAGGAAGAGGAAAAAGAAGAGGAGGAAAAAGAAGAAAGCAAGGACTGAGTTCTCAGCCCCTTGAAGTCTCGTTTTATGGCAGATGATAAATCGAGATGTTTACGACGGTCATTTGCTTTTATAGAGTATAGAATGGAGAGGCTCACACAGCAGTAACTACCTGTCAAACAGTTGTAGCCTTTTTTATTGTCATAGAACTTCCCCTACTTTCCCCCCCCCCTCCTCCCTTCTCCTTTCTTTCTTTTTCTTTTTTAGCCCCCCCCTTGTTTTGTTTTGCTTTCCTTTTTAATTGCGGCGTTTTAGCTCCATTAATACATAGTTGGCTTCAGTGCAGCGACGGTGTATGACGGGTTGCGAAGGGGGGGGCAAAAC
Source organism: Coturnix japonica (assembly GCF_054131305.1). Lineage (NCBI taxonomy): Eukaryota > Metazoa > Chordata > Aves > Galliformes > Phasianidae > Coturnix > Coturnix japonica. The sequence goes on along the minus strand of NW_028189019.1, from coordinate 24,128 downwards.
GGTGCAGCAAAACCCGACGCCCCCCATCCAAAGGCCGCAGCTCGTCCCCGGCTGTACAAAATGTATTTATTTGAACAGCTTTGACTTTGCCTTTTTCCGCTTGGTTTGCCTCTCGCGAATGACCCCGGGGGAAGCGAAGGGGTGTCGGTGCTGTGGCCGTCTATGAGGGCCGATGGCCGTTCCTAAAAGCCGTTTATCACCCATTGAAGGAGAGATAAGGGGGGAGGCTCGGAGCCCACCTGGCAGCTCCCGCACCTCCTCCCCATTGCGTTGCTGTTGGGTTCCCATTGCGTTGCTGTTGGGTTCCCATTGCGCACCCATAGTGTTCCTATTGGGTTCCCAATGTGCTCCCATTGGGTTCTCACTGGGTTCCCACTGGGTTCCCATCGCGTTCCCAACTGGGTTCCCGTCGTGTTCCCATTGGGTTCCCATTGCGTACCCAGAAGCGTTCCTATTGGATTCCCATTGTGTTCCCATTGGGTTCCCGTCGTGTTCCCATTGTGTTCCCACTGGGTTCCCATAGGGCTGAGTGGAGAAAACGCCTATATTCTTTTTCAGCTTAGGACTCGATAGGCCGAAATTGGCCCCTATTCTCCCCGTCTTACCCCCACCCTGATCCCTACAGGCGCTGTTTGCCCTTTGGCTGTGTGAGCACTCGAAATTCTTCATGTACTACCTAAAGGGAAAACCTGCAATAATTATCAGAGCTAATATCAACAAAGGGGCTGACCTATCCTAAATTTCACTCGCTCCGAATTTATTTAAGTGAGAGAGCCTTGTTTCTGCCCTGATGCAAGCTACTAAGTAGCATAACATAACCATAAAATAATAATAATAATAATATTAATAATAATAATAATAAACCAACCAACCTTGTATTGTACTTTATCACTACCTATAGAAGGAGTCATGCTTTGAAAGTATTTGTAATGCGGTTTTATTGTCGTTTGTTGCTGCTTATTTTCTCGAGATGATGATTAAAAAAAAAATAAGAAAAAAATGTTAAAAAATCATTAAAAATACATAAAAATGAATAAAAAAAGAATAAAAAAAAAAATCCCAACAACTGAAACTGCCTAGTTGAGAACGCACAGCATTGTATTCTTTTTATCGTGCTTATAAAGTAGTGTAGGACTAAATTGCACTGAATGTATAGTTATCTATTTGTCTTGACTTATCTGTTAATGCGACATGCTCGAAAGGAACAGACGGAAAAGAGAATCGTCCTTTGTTTTATGTACAAGCATCGTTCTGCGTGTGTCACCTCTGAATGTAGCAATTCCAACCAGAAAAAAATAAAAATAAAAAAAAATATTAAAAAAAAATTAAATAATCCCATTTCTGGACACCGTGGATTTGTATCGTATACGTGAGACATTGCGTAAATAATAATGATAATGATGATGATAATGAGAATAATAAAAAGGTTTTAAAGGAGCGCGCTGCCCGCGGTGCTGTGTATTGGTTTGAACGCTGCCGCCCGCATGGGGGTCGGATCCCCCCCATTCCTCCCTATATCCCCCCCCACCCCGCTATCCCCGACTTCAAATCGTGCCGGTCAAAAATAGAACTAATTACAAAATATAGTAAAGAAAAGGTCATCAAAGTGCTTTAATTCGCTCCGACGACGCTCCGTTTCCTTTTGCTGCGGGCAAAGGGTTGTATTTATCCTCTTTTTCTTTCATTTTTCCCTCTTTGAGTGGGGGAAGAATGGGGTAAAAGGAGAGAGTGGGAGTGGGTTTTATTGGCAGTGGGGGTGCGGCTGTCGCCGTCCCTGTCCCCCCCCATCCCCCCTCCCCGTGCCCGGCGGTGACAATGGGACTCAGCGCTGCCCCCGAGAGCGGTCAATGGGGACCGGAGCGACATTCGGTGCCTCCAAACAGCTCCGGGGTTTCGGCACGACGCGTTTCCCTATAGGAAAAAGTGACGAAAAGCCACGGAAATAATGAATAGTTGGCGGAAAGAAACCCACCACTTTCTTCTCTTCGTTCTTTATTTCCCTCTCTGAACCCCCCCCCCCCTCAAAGCTGCTACCTCCTTAACACGGAGACCTTCCCCAGCTGAGCACCTCCTTCTGCTACCGCTGTTGTTATCACCGTGTTTGCTGAGTATTATTATTCCCACTATCAGGATCGTTATTATCACCGCTAGTTTTTGTATCGGAGCAAAACGCGGCCGTGACGCTTCCAGGTCTCTCTCTGGCTGGAAGGTGAACTTTAGGAATCCCTCCCTCACTTGGCCGAAAGAGCTCAATTGATCTGTAAAGAAAAACGGGTCTATCTGCTTTTCCCCCCTCTTTTCTTCTTTCTCTCTCTCTCTGTTGATATATGGGCTCCATCCCACGGAGCCCAGGGATGCAGAAGCAGACGGGATGTTTACGCAGATCCCGCAGATAAGGGAAGAGCGGGGGGCTCCCGATGCGCTCTGAGCTCTGTCTGGAGGATCGTCTGTGGGTTCAGACATTCTTAAACCCAAACCCCACCGAGCTTAAAGGATTGAAATGCCGCCGTGCTTGGAATTGCTGAGCTCTGCCATGGGAGATAGAGCGGAGCTGGGGGACACTCGGGGGAAAGGGGACACGAGTGGGTGCCACAGAACCCGCTTTTCTCCCCTTTTCCCCCCTTATTTCAATGGGACGCTGCATAGATCCCCCCCCCCCCCACACCCAATGCCTGTGCGAATGGGGCGGGTGGTGAATAGGGGGGAAACGCAGCGAGAGCCGCATCAGTGGGGTCGGATCCCACTCGCGTGGGTGTGCAATAGCGTAGGATGAGTGTGCAACGCCGTAGGATCGAGTGTGAGCAGAGACGGGGAGGGGGGGTGGGCAAACAGAGCCTCGTTAACGTGCGTTTATCTCCCAAGAAAGGCGTAAAAACCGCACTCAGGTTTATTCTGGACTTTTCCTTAGCGGGGGCGTAAAGTACGCGGTGGTGAAGTGCTTCATTCTGAGAGGGTTTTCTATCACTTGGGAGATTTATCCTGCATTTACAGTCCGGATTTTTCCCCTCAATCATACGATGGGTGATAATAAATTATATATATATATATATATATATATATATAATATATATATATATATATATATATATCTGTGTTATATGCGTGTATATGTATTTAGAAAGTGAGGTTAAGTGTTGGCATCGAATATATCCGCGCTGCTCCCAACGAAAGGAAAAGGGGGAGGGGAATGGAGATGGGGAGGGGGGGGGGGGAACTTATCAAAGTGTTTAAAACCCAAATAAAAATAATAATTAAAAGAAGAAGAAGAAGGAGCTGCAGCCGCACTCCATCCATCACATTGAGATCCGCCAAATCGGAGCCGTTCCATCGGAACGAACGCTCGCCGATGACATTTATCTCTCCGAAGGGTCCGCACTTAAACGATCGGGACCGCAGCCGACGTACTTCGTTTTGGGTGGGGGGGTTAAAAGGGGGGGGGGATGTTTATGTGCTGTAGTCGACACAACAGAGTCGCGTCTTCAGATGACATTCAGTTATTCCTATAATCGCTCCATCATTTCAAGCGCAGAAAAAAAAAGGGAAGGGGCCGTTTTATGGGGCGAAGTAATTTGAAAGAAGATTCGCTCTTCGCAAAGTGCCTTATTCAGAAATGATCATAGCTTCGGTATTACCGAAATTAGACTCATCCACCCGCCTGAAGTAAGAAATATCGTCCTATTCCGCGCTTTTTATTAGCCAATCAAATTTCCTTCGGATCTCCATTTGTGATTTGCGAAAGCCAAAAAGAAAAAGGGAAGAAAAAAATAAATTATAGATATCTATATGTATAATTCCTCGAAAAGCTGAGTTTGAGCGGATTGATTATTTTGCCTTAATTTATTATTCTAATCACAGCCGCCGCCGCGCGATAATGCATCCATTAGGCGAAAAAATTCGTTTAGGTTTTATACTCGAAAATGGGCACAGATGATTTTGTAGAGACAAACGAATTTCTCGGGCATTAAATTTCTTTTTCTCTTGTCGTTGCGCGGATGGAGGCGGAGGGGGTGGAAAAGGGAGGGGGATAAACTTTGCGAGACAGACCGGGAAGAAAAGGCACTTCTGCCCCATTTCTAGACGTAGTTTTTTACCCCCAAGACCCCCCCACAATCCCGAGGCTCTTTTATCCTCAGTGCCGAAAATAAGCACGTAAATATCGGACCTCGAATCGAAGGGTAAAGGGATCAAGAAAGAGGGAGAGGGGATCCAAAAAGGGTGAGGGGAGCCAAAGGAAAAAGGGAGAAGGGAACCAAAGGAAAAGGGAGAAGGGAACCAAAGGAAAAGGGAGAAGGGAACCAAAGGAAAAGGGAGAAGGGAACCAAAGGAAAAGGGATGAGGGGACCCAAAGGAAAAGGGGACCAAAAAGGAGATAGGACACAAAAAGGGGATAGAGGACCCCCCTTAAAAAAAAGGGAGGGGGAGAGGGGACCCAAAAAAACGGGAGAATTGAAGCTGTTTTATAGACGGGAGAGAAACAACCGCCCGCAATGCCGCCGGAGCGAATGTGCGTACAGGTTACACTCAGCCTAGGAGGATAAAATCTCCTGTTCCCATTATGGAATTTATTATCTTGTCTGCCCGCTGGAAAATGGGGTCTCCATTGTGTTCTGGAAGCTGTTGTGGTCGTAGTTTCCCCCCTCGTAACTTTTAACTACCTGTTATAAAATTTATTGGCGGTTCGTAAAGTGAATAAAGTAATTTCCCTTCCATCCGGTTGTATTGCGACCTTTGTGTTGTTTGGGCAGACAGACACGCATCAGCCCGAAGGGGGGGGGGGAGGAGGAGAAAAATAAATAGTTGGCAGAAAGAGGGAGACTCCCCCCAACCCCTTTATTATATTTAATGATAAATAAAGGCTCAGAAATGAGAAATACCTGAAGAAACGTGCGCCTTTGGGTGTCTTTGGGGAGGGGGGGGGGTGAGAGGGGGAAGATGTTGCGGCAAAACGTGAAGTCTTCCTTATGTTCTAATGCTCAGCCCACTGTGTGTGTGTGGGGGGGGGGGTAACGTTTAGCATCAGGGGGGGCGGCGGGGGGGTTATTTCAGTCCCTGTAGGGGTAATTGTGAGCAAAAAAGCATCGCGGCTTTGGAGCTGTGCGCTCTTATGGACACGAGTTTGGTTCTCGTCGTGCATACATACAACGCAGGCCTTGGAACAGCGAGGAGATGCCGTTCCACCCACCCACCCACCCGCCTCTTTCCCCCCCTCCCGAATCTATATTTCGCTGAAAGAAATTATATAGAAATTAATTTAAAAAAATTAAAAAGAAAGAAACCCTAAAAGCGAACGGCCCCCGAATTGAGCCTTTCTGAAGCGTCGCGGCCCCGATACAACAAAGGGCGGAGGGGAGGGTTGGGGGGGGGGGGGGGGGGAGAGAATCGCATAGGGGAGATGGGAAAAGGCAACGGAGGAAATGCCAAAGGCGAATGATAAACCGGGGGGGGGGGGGGTTGGAAAAAGGGGTCCGTGGTGTGGGGGCGATAGGAATGGTAGAAAAGAGCTGGGAAGAGTTTCGGGGTCAATACCGCATCTCGGGCTGAAGTTCTGGGTGGGATTTGGGGGCGGCTCTGTGGAGTGGGGGGGGGCAACGAGGGTGGGGGGGGGGTGAAGGATGGATGTGGGGTGGGGGGGGGTGGGCAGAGCCCGTGTTTGCCCGTGGATGCGTCGTCCCCAACGGACTCAGCTGTGGGTGAAGGAGCGGTGATGCTCCCGCGGGGGCACCGCTGCGGCGGTCCCCAATTGGCGTTTCCTCTTTATTTTTTCCCTTCGAAAACGGTGTTTTCACAGCTCTAACTCCTCGCCTGCATCGTCAGAGCATCCTCATCTCTTAATTAATGTCGTTTGCAAACCGCTCTTGCCCCTTTCTTAGCTCCTCTGCTCTTTTTCCTCGTGTTTTTCCCCTATTATTACCCTCCCTCCCCCCCCCCGCTTTATTAATTACCAACACGGAGAGGAATAACGCTCAGCGCTGAGGGCCGAATCTCCTCAGTTCCAAAGGCTGAGGATTTAAGCGAGCGGCTTAATGAGCCGCTAATTAAAGCGAGAAAATCATCAAAAATTAATACAATTAATGATTAAAAAAAATCCTTCCACGATGGTGTTGGTGGCTTAAAAGAGAATAAAGGAGGGGGGGGGGGGAGAAAAAGGGGGAAAAAAGGGGGAAAAAAAAGGGAAATAAAAGGGGAAAATAAAAGGGGAAATAAAGGGGGGAAAGGGGAGAGAAGGGGGGGAAGGAAGGAAAAAATAATGTCTAATATTTATTAAGAAATAAAAGGAATTGTATAAACATGGCGACAGACGAGAGCATTTGCACTCGTCACACAAAAAAAAATGCAACGCATTCCTGGTTGTTTGCAGAAAATTTACAGCTGAGCAATAAAAGTTTACGACTGAATCACAAGTTGGATTGGCCACAGGAAGTCATGTGGACTCCATCCATGAACGTGAACTTTTTATTGTGGTTTCTCTTATGACTCTTTCGCAGGAGTCTTTTCCTTTAACAGTCCAAGCAGTGCCAGGGGTAGGATGGTATCCCCCCCTTCTCCCCCCCCCACCCTTACCCCCCCCCCCCCCCACCCTCCCCTCCTTTTAATTATTAGCGTGCTGCTGATGATTTTTTCTTTCTTGGAGGAGAGGGGAAAAAAAACCCCAAACAACAGCAAAACTCCCTCAGCCCCCCCTCATCCATCCCCCCCCCCTCCCCTTTTCCCTCTCCTCATCCTCTCTCCTCGGGGCTGGAATTCTCGGTTGCTTTGGGCATTTTGGCATTAATGAGTTTACTGCTGCGTCTGGTTGCCGCCTCCTATTCCCCACCCCCAGGGGCAAAACGCGGCGCATTTCCTTCTCAGGATGCGGTGATGAGGGGCACCAGCAGTTGTAAATACCTTTTTTTTTTAACCAAGCCCCCCCCTCCTCCTCCTCCTTCCCCCCCCTTAAAGAAAAGAGAGAGAGAGAAAGAGCGAGATTCCTCCTCAATCTCCCCCCATCCTTTTCCCCAAGCAGAAGAACTGTTTGGATTTTTTTTTTCCTTTTTTATTATTATTATTATTGTTTTTTTCTTGCTCGGAGCTGAAGCTGCGGCGTCAGTGGAAAACAGAAAGGCAGAAAAAAAAAAAAAAAAAGAGAGAGAGGGAGAGAAAAAGAGAAAGGGGGAGAGACGGGAGCCTCTGGTAAGTGTTCCCTTATTGGTTAAAATGTGTAACTAATGATCCATAGCGCGGGTGTTCGGGATAATGATGCATCGCGGTGCGAGAAGAGGGGAAGGCGAGGGGTGTAGCTTGGAGCTGCGGCGGGGCGGCAGAGATGCGCCTTCGGTCGGGGGAAGAAAGGGGGTCCGAGGACGCTGATGTCACGTCGGGGTGCGGGAGGTGGTCGGGGGTGCGGGGGGTTGGGGGGGGTTGTTGGGGGGGGTCGGGGTTGGGGGTCGCGCTGGGATGGAGGGGGGGGGGTGGGGGGAATCTGTGTGGGGGTCGGATGTAGCCGCACAACTTTTCCTTAAAAAAAAAGAGATGTATGAAATAATAATAAAGGGGGGAGCGCATGCGCGGAGGGGGATGGCCCGGCGCAGCACGGGTGGGTCGGCCAAGGCTGGGTTAGAGCCATATTTAATGAGCCGCGCTGCTAATTGCGTGTACGAGGTCCGGCCTTGCACGCCCATAACCCCCCCACCTTGTCGCAGCACCCCCCCCCACCACCAAACAGCTCGGGCCGGCGGCCTCGTCCTGCTTTGCTCCGCGTTAATTAATTTGCGAAGCGTTCGTAATTACGAAGCGAGCCGATTAAACGAGTAACACTTTGCATCCCAAAAGCTTTCCCCTCTTTTTATTGGGACCATCGGGTCGTTGTAACGCAGCGGTTTGGGTGCTCGGAGCTCTCCGTGGGTGGAGGGGGGGGGGTTTGTTGGGGGTCACCCCCCATTCCGCGGTCGCTCTGTGTTCTATGTTGATGTGAAGCATCGCTTTTTGGGGTGGGGGGGGCTCTGCTTTTCCTGCAAGTGGTTAATGCGGTGATGCCTTTTAGGTTTTATTTGCGTGGAAGTCCCTCCCCCCCCCTTCTCTCCCCCCTCCCTTCTCTCCCCCCCCCTCCCTTCTCTCTCGACCCCCCCCACCCTTCTCTCTCCCCCTTATTCCCCCCCATCCCCTCTTTTTTTCTCTCCCCCTGCAGCAATTTTAATTCAGGTTTAACGCGTGAGATTTAAGGGGTGACCCTTCCCCTGCTAACCTCCCCACCTACCTCTCCATCCGCCTTCCTCCCCACCTACCCATCCATCATCTAATCTTATCTATCTCCGTGTATACACCGCTGCCGTGCAAGGAGATATATAACTCGGTGACTTCATTTCCTCTCGAGGTTGCAGCTCCTTTTCTTCCTCGAGACATTCCCCTTCTGTTCCAAAAAAAAACACATGAATAAATAAATAATAATAATAGCAATTATTATTAATGATAATAATGAAAATCAAAGCTGTGAGATTTGCTGCAGGGCTGCGCTATGGGCTGCGGGAGCCCCTATATAGATATAGGGCCGGACAGCCGGACTCGCACTGATACAAGGACACAAATAAACGATAGAGCCCGGCTCGCATTGGGGTGGGGGAGGGGAGGCGATTTTCTGCCTTTTCCTCCTTTTTGGGTGCGATTTTGGGGTGTAACAGCGCTGAAACAGCCGGGAGGGAGGAAAAAGCTTCGCGATGGGTCTCGCTTTGCTGCCTGTTTGCCTTGTCGGGCTTTAAAACAAACGAATTACTTTAAATTCTTTGTTAATGTATATATATATATGTGCGTGTATTTTGCTCTTTCTTTCGCCCAAAAATGGCCTCCATGGTTTTAATTTGTATGGGTTCAATAGCGAAAGAGGCTGAAGTTCTCGGGTGGTTTCTAGCCGCGGTGCGATCCGTCAAAGGTGTTGGGTTTTTTTTTGGGGGGGGAAGCTGGTTGGGGGGGGGGACAGAGAATGAAATCCGAACAATAATTAAAGCGTAAAGGCGGGTTGAGGAAGTTTGGCGGTGCCGCTCTCTATTTTCTGCCTTTTGGCTTAATAGGGGAAATCTCTGCGTCGGCCTTTTGGGGTTGGGAATTATCGGGAGCGAAAGCGGAGCTGCGCTCGGACGGGTGGGCTTCAAGCGCAGCTGTGCGGAGCCGAAGCGCGTTTCCCTTCTTTACGATCATTATTCTTGTTATTTCTCGGTTTCTTTAATGCATAAACAGGCGGTTTGGGGCTGGGAGGAGAAATAAAAGGGTAGAAAATAGAGAGGAAAGAGACGGTTTTGTCGTCGTTTTGTTTGTTGGGAAGGAAGGGGGAAAAAAAAGAAAGAGATACAACCAGCACCACCCGGCGTTGTGTGAAGGCTGCGCCTCCAACTCGAGTCGTAAAGACATTTTATGAGCAAACAATGAGTGTTTATTGGAACCACATGATTACAGAAATAGGATCTTTTATTGTTTTCAGACCGATCCCGTCTGCCCCCCCCCCCTTCCTCCACCTCCTTCCCGGCCCCCGTTCGCTCCCCGTTTCCCCGAGGCCTGGAACCGACCCCAAACCCGGTTTTTAAAGCTCTCATTTTCGGTTTATTCACTGACGTTGTTGTCATCGTTCGGAGTGGAGCAGCGCCGAGAAACGTTTCAGGGCGAGGAGATGGAAAATAGCGATGATTTATGTGCTCCGAATTGGGTTTTTTGTGTGTGTGGGTTTTATTTCCCCCCTCTCCTCTTTATCCCCGAACTGAAGCCGAGGAAATAAATTGCGCCGTATATCGATAGCAGCAGCGCTCGGGAGGGATGCCACGTGTTATTGATACGGACTTGGGGGGGTATAACAGAAAGAAACGCTCCTCGACAGATGGAGCCGGGGGGGGGGGGGTTGGAAAGAAGTAATAATAAAAGAGGAGGATCGGACAGAAATTGAACATGGGAAACCGCTCTGTTCCAAACGCCGCCGAATGTGTTTACGGCGCCGTTTGATGCCCAAGTCTTGAACGCGGGGCTGTTTACAAATAGGGGCCTATTTACAAATAGGGGCCGAGGGGGGGCTGTTCACTCGTAGGGGTGTAAATAGGGCCGAGAGGGGGGTGAAGGTTTGGGGTGTGTTGGGAGAAGTGTGCGGTGCTCTGGGCTCAATCTCGGGGTTAAAGCAGCGCTCGATCCAACGCAGCGCGATCGCGTTGTGCCAAATCCGCGTTGTCAAAGCCGGCAAAAAAACAGAAAGCCCCCCCCCCCAAATAAAACCACCACAACCATCAACAAAACCAACTTGGAACTACAAAGAAGCGATGATAGGAAGGCGATTTCCCAACTTGTCTTGTGTGAAGGAATTCGGGTCCGGGGAACGAATCAAACAAACCCACCAGAAAGAATAGATGATCTACGGCCGCTGCGCCGCGTTAGGTGCGGTGCGGGACTCGGCCGTGAGCGGATCCATTTTCAGTGGGGCCGCAGTTCTTATGGGGCTGGGAGGGGGGTTTATTTTTGCACCAATAAATGTCACGATTGTCAGTTTATTCCTATTCTTCTTCTTATTTCTGGCCGTGTTTCCGGCCGCAGCGAAAGGATTTGGAGAGGGAAAGGCGCAAAGCTTGAGCTTGGGAAGGGAGGGGGGAAGAAAAAGCAGCGAGTGGCAGGGCGATAAAAATAATTAGTCATAGAGGGAAATTAGACTTTGGGAAGAGCTGCTGCGGAACATCGGGGATTAGGAGTGTTTTTCTGTGTGGGGATTTGGAGGGTTTGTGAGTGTTGTTCGCAAGGCTGCGATCCCCGCAGTGCGCAGGGGGAGGAAAACTAAAGCGGGGGTAAAAGGGGTGGGGGGAAGGGGGAAGAAATAGTTGGAATTGTCAGTGTTTGTGTTGAGGTCAGGGGTAAATAAATACATAAAGAGAGGGGGGAATAGAAATGAAAAGGGGCCTTTTCCTTTCGGATTTGTGTTCGCCGGGAAAGCGAAAGATTTGGGTCGGATTTAGGGGGTGAAAAGGGAAGAAATCGGGGTAGGGAACCCCGAAGTTTTTTTGGTAGCAAAGCGGTTTGACCTCCAGGCGGGGGTGTGAGGGGAAAAGGGAGCTCGGAAGGGAAGGGGGAGGCGGGGAGGAGGGGGAATGGAGGCGAAAAGCGGCCCAGTCTCCCTCCCCCTCCTCCCCAGACACAAACACAATAAAAGAAGTCCCCGAAATTGCGGTGTCTGGACGCAGTCTGCAGAGGACACGCTGCTCCCGCTGCCTTTGTCGCATGGGGACACACCTTGCTGTAAAAGGCTTTGTCCCCAGACTAAAGGGACACCGCTTCAATGGGGGGCGGGGAGGAAGGGCAAGGGAGGGGGAAAAAAAAAGGGCTAAGGGTGGGGAGGGGGGGGGAAAGGGAGTGGGAAGGGGGGGAGGAATTGAGGAGGGGGGGTGGAGGGAGAGAACAGAGCAATGCGGAAAGAAGGAGAGGAAAATAATGTAAATAAAAAGCAACCCTAAAATCATCCTCCCGCCGAGCTCCGTGCTGGGGATGGGGTGGGTGGGGGGTTGCGTGTATTGGGGGGGGGGACACGCTGTCTCACAGGTAGGACCCCCCTTATTTCGCCCCCCTCTCTTCCCCCCTCCCTTCTCGGAGCGTTTAAATTCCCGCACGTTTTTGTTTACTTGTTTTGTATACTGCCACCAAGTGACAGAAACTCGCACGTCCGCAATTTGGTGCCTTTCCTTCCCCCCCCCCCACCACAACCAAACCCCCCAACAACTCTTACCCGTGTCTTAAAGGGCTCAGGGAGGGGGGGTCTGTATGGAAGGGGGGGTGGGGGGGTCACAGAGGTGTGTGGGGGCGGCTGAGAGTGGGACGGGGAGAGGGAAAATCCCCCCCTACTTCGCACAGATCTTCCCATACTTTAACACTGGGGCTGTGGCCCCCCCCGCCCATAAACCTTCTTCCGAACCGTTCCAAACTGCCCAAAGTTTCTCAAAGCCGCTTCAGACCCCGCCGGTGCACTTTGTGTCGGTGCACTTTGTGTAAAATCAGCGTTTTTCTTTCACTTTTTTTCCCCTTCTTTTCTTCCTTTTTATTAATTTATTCCTTCCTTTATTTTTCCCCATTTTCTCCCTTTTTTAAACCCTTTCCCCCCCTTCCTTCTCTTTATCTTTTCTTCTTTTTTCCCCTTTTTTCCTCTTTTTCATTCTTTCTTTCTTTCCCCCTTTTCCTTTTCTTTCCTTATTTCCCTTCTCTCCTTTTCTCCCTTTTCCTTTTCACCTCTTTTCTCCCCCCTTCTTTTTCCACCCCCCCACCCCCTTTTATCCTCCTTTCCTTTTTTCACCCTTCCTTTCTCCATCTCTTTCTTCTTTCCCTTTTTCCTCCTAACCGCCCCTCGTTCCACATCACCCTGTTTTAAATCACTCCAATCTACACCAACACATAAAACCAGATAAGGAATGTCAACCCAGGAACTGCTCCCCCCCCCCGAAAATATGCGTGTATTTAAGCAAATTCTCAAACATGAAATTGTTGCTCGATTAAAGACGATGTGAACGTATAAATCCAATGGGGCCGCCTCCAAATATATCGTTTAATTCTCCCTAAGTGATCGCCTCTTAAAAAACACCAACAAAAAAAACCCCAGCAAACCATCATTAAACCAAACGATTATTGTTTCCTGAATGATCGCTCTGTATTTTTCCCCCCTTCCTCGCGACCTACGATTCAATTTCTCCCTCCGTATCTGCGAGGAATGAAGTGCAAAACTGCCTTTAGTTAATGACGACCATTTTTCTCACTCCGAGTTATCCTTGCTGGTGCTCAGGAACGTCGTTCTCCTTTATAACCCTCTCAACTCAACCCGAATTGAGCAAAACCTCTTCTTTTCCTATATTACGCCATAAAGTGGTGGCCGTGACGTCATGAGTGCCGCTGTCCCTTTGTATTTCCCCTCTTGTTTACCAGTGGGATTTTAGGCAACGTCACACAAAGAACCCCCACCCCACCCCCTCCCCCTCCTCCCCCCCTTTCCTATCCCTTAAATTTAACAGAAAAAAAAAGCCCAAATCTGATTATTTGATCCTATCCAAACATCGCAACGTGCGGCCAAAGAGTTGCGAGAGCCACAAGATCGGGACGGAATAAAAAGGGACGTTTTCACTTCTATGAGCGAAAGGGAAATCATCATCATCATCATCATCATCATGATAATAATAGAGCTAATAACAGCAATAATATCACACCCTCCTCCCTGCACCCGCCTCACTTTTAGCACAGGAGCCCCCAGGAATGTCTCGCATCCTCCAAACACTGCCCTGGAAACAACAGCTCCGCGATTTTCTTCTCTCCCTACAAAAGTTGGGGGCTTTTATCCCCTTTCCCCCCCTTCTTTTATTTGTTTCTTTCATTTTTAGACCTTCTGATGTTGTTTCTTGTCTAGTTGTTCCTCTGTTTTATTTTGGGGGGGTGGGAGACCCATCCGGGTGCATTCGTGAGTCCTTTGGGTTGAAGGGGGGAGGAAGGGGTGTGCGCCCATAAATCTGAGGAAGGAGAGAGAGAAAAGGCGAGGAAAAAAGCAAAAAGAGGAGAGCAAAAAGAGACGAAATCAATCATCGAAGAGGAGAAAACAGAAATGAAACCTTAAAAAGAAAGAAAAAGAAAGTGCCAGAAAGTGCTGCGAGGAAAGAGGGAATCCATGTCAGGAGGAGGGACGCATTAATTTCTCGTCCCCGCACACCTCCCCCGCTTCCTGTTGGGCAGACACGTGTTTTGAACAATTTCCAGAATTCAGTCCTTTTTCTTCTTCTTTTCTTACCCTTTTTTACACCCCCACCCCCCCCTTTACAACCACCCCTTCACCCCCCTCACCCTTTCCCTGCAAATCTAAAGAGAAAAATCCCCATCAGCGCTTTATTAGCGCCGTTATTAGACGTGCAACCACACTCACGCATAGAACACACATCTCTATCCATAGGGCACGTACCCCCCCCCTCACCCCATTTAACCCCCCCCCCTATATCCCCCCCTTTATCCCCCGGTTCATCCCGGCCTCTCCCGTTTCTCTTCTCCCCCAAACCCCATTCCGAGAAGCGGAGCAGCTCAACAACAAACAAACGTTGAAGGCCATTTCCCACCGCCCCGCAGCAAAAATCAATAGGAAGAAAAGCCAAGCAGTTCCAACCCCCCCACACAGCCACCCCTCCCTCCCTCTAGTGTCTTTATTTTGCCATAGGGCGAAATTTTATTATATATATATATAGATAAAGCGAGGAAACGGTGCCGCGTTCTGCGTTTTACTTTGCTTTTATTTCACTTTTTAAGCTCTTCTCAGAGAGGTTTTATTTAAGGGGGTGTGTGTGTGTGTGTTCATCTCGTTAATGACGGCTCTGCACTTCCTCGTGCTGGAGACGCGTTAATTGGCAAATAAACCCTCAACACACACAACATCCCCCCCCTACACCCCCCGCCGACCCCCCCCCCCACCCCTCCTTATTCCCTTTCCAAAAGCAAAACAAAACTTCGAGCCGCCTCCGGAGCTTCGAACTCCATTCGGGGCCGAAGGGGAGATTTCTTCCTCTTTAGATGACGACGTTTATATTTTTAATTAGGAGCCGCCCGGACTGCTCCGAGGCTGTAATTATGGGATGGAAGGGGGGGGAGTGAAGGAGGGAAGAGACGGCTCCAAAAACAATGCGAACCATTTCGGGGAGAGGCAGCCGGTGGCGCAGAACCCGCCGGCACTTCGGGGTTGTGATCGTGATGCCTTTTTCCTTTCCGAGTTTGGATTCTTCCTTCCTTTATTTTCCCTTCATTTTCTCTCTTTTTTTTTTTTTTTTCATTTCTTTTTAATTTTTAATTCTCTTCGCTTTTTCCTATTTTTTATTTTTCCTTTTTTTTTAATTACGATTTTTCCTTTATTTAACATTTATCCTTTTTTTATTTGTTCCTTTTTCTCCCTTTTAATTTTCCCTTTTATCTCCTTTTTTAAATTATTATTATTATTATTAAGATTTTTCTTCTTTATTTCCCCTTTTCTTTTTTTTCTCTTTTAATTTTCCTTTAATTTTCCTTCCTTATTTCTTTTCTATTTCCTTTCCCCTTTTTCTCCCTCTTCATTTTTCTCCCCTCTTCACCCCCCCCTTTTTTACCCCCCTTCACCCTCCCCCCTCCTCACCCCACCCTTTTCATTTCTACACCCCCCTCCCTTTAAAATCTCTCTTTATTATCATTTTCGTAGCGTTATTTTACAGCAAAAGTAACATCAGGGCAGGGAAGCCCCGTTGTAAAAGAGCAAGGAATAAATTCCCAGCCAAAGCCCCCAAATAAATAATTGGGGGCTCACGTGTGCCATAAATGTCAAGTTAAATAATAAAAAAAGGAAAGGGGGGGGGGGGGCCGGGGGGGGAGGGGGGGGGGAGAAGGAGGGGGGGGTTTAAAGCAGAGATAACGTACACAAGTGAAATCGGTTTAAATAAAAAGGCTTTTAATG
The DNA here is from genome assembly GCF_054131305.1 of Coturnix japonica. Lineage (NCBI taxonomy): Eukaryota > Metazoa > Chordata > Aves > Galliformes > Phasianidae > Coturnix > Coturnix japonica. The sequence goes on along the minus strand of NW_028189019.1, from coordinate 8,704 downwards.
GCATCGCTGTGTTTACCTCCGAGAGCTTCGAGCGCTGAAGTACGGGCAGGGGTCGGTGTGTATTGCATTGCTGTAGGTGTGGGTACAGCATAAAGGGGGGGGGGGCATCGCCCCTCTGTTCTGATGGTGTGTGACCCCCCCCCCCATTTCCCCACAGGTCTGTTACCCAAAAGAGGCTTTTGTGCGGAAAAACAAAGCTCCAAATAATGAAGAAATAAACCTCAGCTTTAACCATTCTATTTATTTATTTTTGGGGGGGATTCAGTAATGCGGGAGGAGGGGGGGGTCACAATGAGGGGGGGGGTGACCCCATCTGTGTGTACGGCCCCGCCGAGGGGGGAGGGCGGTGTATGTTATGGGGGGGGGGGACGCAGGCCGGGCTCAGCCCCAAGCGGTCACGTGGCCGCAACAAACAACAAATCCCAGCCATCCCCAGCGCCCGCAAACAGCGGCTGACAGCAGCAGCGCCTCGGGGGTGGGGGGGGGAGCTGTTAAAGGGGGGGGGGGGCACCGATTTGGATTTGTTTCCTTTCAGTAATTACAAGGAGGATAGAAAACACATGTGTTGGGATGGCGTTTTTTTTCCTTTGGATTTTTTTAAGCCTTTTCCCCCCCCCAGCCCCCCCCCCCTTTTCCTAAATCAGTTCATCAATTCGCTAATTATAGTTCAGGAAGAGGGGGGGGGAATCTCCCGACATGTATTTTGAGTTCCTCACCCCCCCCACACATACCTCATCTTTTCTCTCTTCCCTCTCTCTATGAACATCAGAGTGGGGAGAAAAGGAGTTGGGGGCCAAAAAGTGCTTGGAGAGGTTGAATGTGTGTCTGTGTGGGGGGGGATATATGGCATATGAGTTTGAATGTTATTGGGGGTTTCTATGGGGGCTTTTCGGGGAACAAAGAGCAAGTCCTATTTGAGAGCTACTCGAAGTCAGTGTACATATTTCCACTGCTGTGTAGCACTTTTAATAAAACATCTGTTCTTGCTTCTGCTGATGAGTTTACATAATTGTTTGCAGACCAATTTAACCAGAAAGAGCCCCACATATTCCCTGTGCGTGTCCTCGTTGTGGGGGGGGGGGAGGGTGTATTTGGGAAAAGGGGGGATAAATGCTATTATTATTATTATTATTATTATTTTTGTCATGGTGTATTTGGACGAAAAGCTTTCAAGAAATCCTCAAACTGATTGAAAATATCGATAAGGAGGGGGGGGGGATATTATATATATGGGATGTATAGATTTATTGTATATATATATATATGGAGGGACTGCAGTGGGTAAAGCGCCCTTTTAGGGTGGATGAGGCGTTGTGTTCGCTGGAGCATTTTTGGGGTGGATGAGCTCTTTTTTAGTATTATGATGATTCTTTGTGTGTGTGTCTGTGTGTGTTTTCTCCCCTCTCCCCCCCCTCCAACCTCCCCCCTCTCCCTGTGTCTCTTTTCTGGCCGATTTTGAGCGTGGGAGCGGGTTCTGTGTGCAGTTTCTGTGCGGCAGCTGGTTTGTGTTCACTATAAATCGAGCGGACTTTAAGACTTGCCCTCTGTTTAGAGAAGTCATAAACACTTAACTTTCTCGACTCCCAGTCACACGTTTATCACACAGGTCTGGGATACAACAGCCCCCCGAGCACTAGACAAAAAAAAAAGAATATATATGTATATAAAATAAAAGGGAAGATGGGGTTGGGGGTGGGGGTGGGGGTAAAGCAAAGCAAAAACAGAGTGATAAAATCACGATAAAGAACCCAAAAGGAGACAGTGCAGCACCGCTCTCCCCTCTCAACTTTGGAGGAGTGGGTACCGCTCTCGTTGCCCTTCCCATGGGTGCCCCACGGTTTTCAGACCCACGGAGCTGAGTCACTTCCAATGCAGACGCAGGACAAGACCCCCATCCCTCCCTCCATCCCTGGGTTGGAACTCAATGGCAGCGATACCAACGTAATAACTAGAAGCAGCTCGCGGGGTTTCCCAAGTAACCCATCCCAGGGCCGGGGGCTGCAGAGCTGAGACCCCCCCCCATCCAACAAAGGGGCAGCGCTCAACAGAAACCCTCTGAAATCTCATTTCTGTGCTTTTTTTCCCCCCCTTTTTTCCCTAAATCCCCTCTCAGGCTCCGCCAAAGTTGTTGGGCGAAGAGGGAGGAAGAAGAGGGGAACGAAAGCAAAACTGAAGTTCGTTGTAGGTTTTTTTGTTTGGCTTTTTTATTGAGGGGGGGGAGAGAAGGGGGGAAGGAAGGGGGTGGACTCCTGGACACCTCCCCCACGTCTTTCAGTCTGAGATGTGTCCAAGTTGGGCAGCGTTGAGGTGAAGTCACTGCACACCCCAATAAAGTCCATCACTAAAGATCGCGGCTCACACACACTCAGTTCTCTCCTCCTGTTGGGTCCCAAACTTATTTTTTTCCCTTGGTGACACTCAGGAGGATCCTTCACGTTATAGAAGATGAATAAACGAGCTTTTTTCCCCTTCCTTTTCCTTTTATTTTTTCTTTTTTTTTTTTTCGGTTGTAGTCTCGTTTATGGTTTTATTGCTACCATTGATTACTTTTGCTTTGTTACACAGAGGAAAAAGCGATAAATCCGTTGGCATCCGGGTTCCTGTTATAGCTGGGGGGAAAAATATACAGCCCCCCCCCTTCCCCCTTCCAGCCCCCCGGGCCCTTCTTTGTCAGCTCAATCTTTTCGAAATACATCGCTAAAAAGGAACGAAGTGCATTGATGGTGAGCAAACAAACGCTCTCAGCTTCGAACTGGAGTGTGCGCCCAGAGGGGGCTCTCCCAACCCAACACCCGTCTGAATTCAAAAGCCTTGGATCCCCCGAAGGTTTGGGAGGCCGAGCTTCCCCCTTCCTTCGTGGGGGTTTGTAAAATAGGAAAGCAAGCAGGATTGAGAGAGCCCCGCGCTGTGAGCAGAGCTTGCAGGTAGTTCCACATCTCAGGGGCCACTGATGGCTCGAGATAATTGCGACGAAAAAATCAGATGAAATCAGATGAGATTCATTCCCGTCACTCCTGGGCTCAACCAGCCCAAAGGAGAAGGAACTGAATCCCCTCTTCTCGTCTCACCCAATATTTGCCATCCAACTTTCCCCATCAGCTACAAATACCCGCAGCCCCCAATGGCTGCGGCCACGAACCACGAGGTCCCGTCCTCAGCCCCCACAACACCGCGTTCCTGTTTGCCCCCACTTCGCCTTTATTATTATTTTTTTACTGCTGGAAAAAAAACAACCTTTAGATTTATCCTTCCAACACCGAGGACGAGGAAGGAGAAGTGCAAAGAGGGGAAACGTCAAACTGCAAACCAGGGGATGCGAACTTCGGGCTGACGTGAGCTCGCAGTGCTGCGTGTTCGTGCTCTGTCTGTCTGTCCTCCCTTTTATCTCTTCCCCCCCCCCTTTTCCCCCTCCCAGAGACACACTTTAGGAACGCTCTGAAAGACGTTATCAGTCAGAAGTCCGCCATGTTTCCCCCCCACCCCCTCCAACCCTAAACCCCCTCCCACCCTCACTCCCCCTCAGCTTTTCTCTTTATGTAATATTTTCTCATCAGAAACACAAAACGTTTTGGTTCCGTGATGTTGACCAAGGCTGTAACAGAATGAGGAGGTTGAGGGGTGGGGGGGTTGGTGGAGGTGTGTGGGGGGGATAAATAATAATACAAAAAGTCCCGATAATTTATGGCTTATATTCTGCGGACATCTGAGATTTATGGCCGTGAATTCTGAGCTGTTTTATTACGAGATATTAAGCAAACATTTCTTTAAATAAAAAAAAAAAAAGGGGGGGGGGGGGGATAAAAAAAGAACCGAAGGGGTTGAGGGGGTGGGGGGGTGGGGAATGGGGGGGGAAATAAAGGCGAAAAACCACACCAGTGCGTCTAAACCTCAGCGTCTCCAACGGGAAAATGGGAAAAGGGGGGGGGGGGAGGAGGGAGAAAAGTTGGGTTGGGAAATCCGTGCCAACCCCCCACTGGGCTGCAGTGCCCCCCCTCCCCATCCTCCCCCCCTTCTCATCCAGCATGAACACTGCGCCGCTTGGGGCTCCGTTCCTTCTCCACACCCCCTCCCCCCTTTTTCACACACCCCCCCCAACAAAATAAACCACCGGAGCCGAAGGGGGGGTCATTTTGGGGGTGCAGGACTTACTTTCAATGCACACTTAGTTTCAACTAGGGAATCAACAGAAGCAAAAGCAATTTTTCCTTTTTGACACCCGCCTCCCCCATGGCTCCCCCCGGTCAGCTGACTTTGTCATTTTGTCTGGTCCTGGAGCAGAGCCTTCCCTATAACAATCTAGTTCAGACTACAAACTGGAGACAGAAATAAATATTAAAGAAATCACACAGCCAGGTATAGAGGACGCTATGAATTCCTATTTCACAAACCCATCTTTATCCTGCCATCTAACCAGTGGCCAAGAGGTGCTTCCAACGTAGCCCTCAATTCAACTGCCTATGACCCTGTCAGGCATTTTTCTACTTATGGAGCAGCCGTTGCTCAAAACCGGATTTATTCTTCTCCTTTTTATTCACCGCAAGATAATGTTGTGTTTAGCTCCAGCCGAGGACCTTATGACTATGGATCTAATGCTTTTTTACCAAGAAAAAGACATGCTTTCTAGCTGCAGGCAAAATTCTATGGGACATAATACACAGACATCAATCGCACAGGATTTTACCAGTGACCAAAACAGGAACACTTCGCAAGAACAAAAAACTAGCATTCAAATATACCCATGGATGCAGCGTATGAACTCCCACAGTGGTAAGTTTACAGCTCGGAGATATAAATTAAATAAACTGAACCATCTTTACGACCTTCTCCCTAGCAGAACAGGCTGAGCGACTTTTTATGGCCCCATAAAAACAATAATATAGCTCCTTCACAGTTGCAGCTACAGGCCTTTTATTTGTTAAGTTGTTGCAAGCAAATATGGCTTGTTATGCTCTTTCTAATTAAAAGACTTCGAGAGTGTAAAATATCTATAATAAAGTGCAGCGAGCTCTGCTCGGGAGTTAAGCACAAAATATTACTGGGGGGAAATAAGTTTTAATGACGGGGGCTGGAAGTGTGGCTGTGCTGCAAGCAGGACGAGGGGGCTCAACGCCCTCCCCTCTCCCCTCAAATTGGGTGGGAAAGGGAGGAAAATGGTTGGGGGGTGGGGGAGAGAGAGAGGGACAGGGAGAGAAAAAGAGGGGGAGAAAGGGGGGATGAGAGGGAAAGGGAGGGGGGAGGAGAGGGGAGAGGGGGGAGATGGAGAAAGAAGGAGGTGAAGGAGAAAGAGATGAAAGAGGGGATGGAAAAAGGGGGAAGGAAGAGGAGGAAGAGAGGGGAGATGGAAAAAATAGACACGAGGGAAAATAGAGAAAAATGGAGGGGAGGAAGGAAAATAGAAAGGGAGAGGAAATGAGGAAATAGAGGGGAGGATAGAGGAAAATAAGGAGTGAGCAGAAAAATGAAGAGATAGAAGGGAAAAATAAAGAGAAAATAGGGAATAGAAGGAGGGAAGGAATGAGGGAGGGAGAGAAAGAGAGGGATAGAAGAGAAAAAATGGGATGTAAAGGAGAAAATTAGGAGGAAAAAAAGAGGGAAAATTAAGGGGGGTAAAGGGGAAAATTAAGGAGAAATGGGGAAAATTAAAGGGAAATGGGATAAGGGGAATGAGAATTTCAAGGGGAAAAATAGAGGAATTAAAGAGGGAAAATAGAGAAAATAAAGAAGGGAAAATAGAGAAAATAAAGAAGGAAAAATAGAGAAAATAAAGAGGGAGAAACAGAGGGCAAGATGGCAAAATAATAGGAGAAATAAATAAAAATCTGGGCTAAAATCGAGCATGCGGGGGGAGGGTGGGTGTGAGGGGGGATCCGTCCACGGGGGGTGCGGGGGGAGGGGGGGGTCGGGCGCTGCCCCCCGAGCTCACGATTTTTAGTGTGTTTTGTCTCGGTTCCCCCAGGCGTGGGTTACGGGGCCGACCGCCGACGGGCCGTCAGATTTATTCCCGTTACCAAACGTTGGAGCTGGAGAAGGAATTTCATTTCAACCGCTACCTGACGAGACGGAGGCGGATCGAATCGCCAACGCTCTGTGTCTGACGGAACGGCAGATCAAGATTTGGTTTCAAAACCGAAGGATGAAATGGAAAAAAGAAAGCAACTTAGCTCTACCCTCTCCGGGGCCGCTGGTGGAACCGCGGCCGCAGCCGCCGATAGTTTGGCCAAGGAAGAGAAGCGAGAAGAGACAGAAGAGGAGAAACAGAAGGAGTGAAAAGTGGCAGCGCTCCCCCCCAACCCACCCCCCATTCCGACCCCCCTTTTCCTCCCCTTTAAAGATAAAAACAACCCCCGCCTTCCCTCTCCCCCCCCCCCCACCCCACTCCCCACCCCACACCCCGTATTTATCGCTGCACAATGTTATTATTATTATTATTATAAAGAAGAAAAGGGGGGGTGAGGGTCGGGGGGGGTGGTCTGGGGGGGGGATTGGAGGATAGGCGTTAAAAAAATACCCCTGTGAAACGTGGAGGATGTGGACACCCCAAACGTGGAGATGTGGACACCCCCTCCTCCGCGCTGCTGCCACACTTCGCCCCCCTCCCCCCCCCCCCATACACACACTCTCCTACTCTCCCCCCTCCCAACTTCCCTATCCCCCCCCTCCCCTGCACACACATCGCCTATTTATCTCACTCGGATGAAGACTGTTGAAGCCGCACACTTCTCCCCCCCCACACACCTAAAACACACACACCCTGACCCCCCCCCCAACCCCACTCCACACACACACACACACACCCCTCCACCAAAATTGGCTCGCAGAGGCTCGGCCCCAGGCGCTGCGCTGGGAGATGGGCTCAGCCCACTCAGTCCCCCCCCAACCCCCCCATTAACACCCATTTTTCCTCCCTTGGTGAGAATCTCAACCCACCCCCTCTTATCCCCCCCCCCCCCCCCCACGTAAATACCCAGAGACCCCTCCTTGTATTTAAGCAGCTACCTGGGCTCATCACTGCATACTACAAACTGTGACAGTTTCTGTGTGAATATTTTTAACTGTGTTCGTGGTTCCTGTATTTATATTTATGTTTAGCACTGTAATGTTCCACGGTATAAAAGTGAATGGAGTTCTATAGCGGTAGAAAAGGGGAGAAAAAGAGGGGAAAAAATAATTAAAAAAAGAAAAAAAAAGAAAGAAAAAGGGGAATCTCGTTGTTACACCCTCATGTATAAAGGTCATGTCCAGAGGACTATGCTGAGTATTTAATAAAAACCGAATCTTATTTTTCAAGTTTATAGAATGGCCTCTGAGCGTCAGTTGGAACCTTTCCTGTCGGTTAACAGCCTGCGAGAAAGTTCACTGATCTCCTCCTGTGTGTTGTCCCTAATATTCAGCCCCTCTTCTTCCCTCCCTCCTCACCTCTCCCGTTCCGAAATCAGCCGAAAGATAAAGAAATGAGGGGATAAAAAGCCCCCAAACCCCATAGGAGAGGAGCGGTGGTGATTTGAGGATGGGGAGGGGGGGAGAGGTTGGAAATACATTTTGCTTTGTCTCCTTGACTTCGTCTTGTTACTGTATTGTTCGGTGGCATCGGGAATCCATGCCTCACCTCTCGCTTCGTGATTAAAATGGATTTCCAAAGTTCAAAACAGTATATATTTCTTATTGCAACCTCCTCGCCCGATGCCGGGTCAAAGGTTTGCGGATCCCTTTATTTTTTCCTCCTCTCGTTCCGATCGTTCCTCTCAGCTCCCCCCCCCCCACAAGCCCAACATCCCCCCCCCCCCCCATTTAAACCCCCATCTCGACCCCATCAACCTTTCCCAGGGAGGTGGGGAGGGGGGGGACACACACACGGCCACTTTTCTCCTCCAACTCATCCTTAGGAGAAGCGGAAACGCAACGAGACGAACGGCAGCGGATGGGACGCGGATAACGCAATGAGAAACCTTAAAAGAGAGAATAAAAACAACCCCGCTTTTCCTTTTTTTCTCCCTTCTTTTGTCAGCTCTCTCCTTATTTACTCGGCAATTCGCACCCAACCATGGTAACACTGCCCCGGAGCCGTTCAGTCCCCTTCAAGTATTCGCTTGTTGTCTCCCTTTTATTATGATCGTGTGTTTTATTGTATGAAACGCTCAGGATTCGGTGCGCAGCGACCACTGGCAAGCAAGGAAATAAGCACAAAAATAAAGGGAAGAAAGGAAAAAAAAAGAAGAAATAATATCAAATAAAACCCCCCCCGGAGGATTTGGGGTTTTCTTTATTGCAGCCCATCTTTTGCTCGTCTCCAAGCTGGAATGTGCAGGCGGTGTTTGAAAGAGGAAAACAACAGCAGGAAAAAAAACCTCCCTTTAGAACGAAAAGAGAAGAAACGAAGAGCAGAAGGCGAAGGGAGAGACGTGAGAATGGAGCGGGGGGGGGTGTTTTGGGTGTAAAGCAATCGGAATTTCTACCCACCTCCCCCTTAGAAAATAAAAAGGAGGTAAAAAAAAGAAGAGGCCAGAACAGACACCTCTCCATAGCGCACATCTCTAACTCAGCGTCTGCGGAGGGAAGGAACGCACCCGGCTCATTCTGCAGGCATTCTTAAGGCATTGGATGGATACGGAACACAGAGCAACGTGCTCGGATATGGAACGTGCACCCCACAGCTCGGCGGGGTGGGGGTTCGCAATTGAGCCCCCCCCCCCTCGCTTCTTAACCC